>NW_024070189.1:37688922-37729479 GCF_014754425.2 Oryx dammah
CCCCTGGCTCTCTGCATCTCCTGCACCAGCTGTAACCTCATTATGCAGTGATGGCTGCCCTTGTTGGGGAGCATGGGGCATCAGAGCCCCCTTATATTACACACACAGTCACTCAGAGGGAGTCTTATCCGTGGCTTTCACTTTTCATTTAGCTTCTGCTCAGGTCAAAGAGATTCGAATTAAGGACTTGAGTGGAATGAGAATATTAACAGCTTTTTGTTTGTTTTTATGTTTCCCCTGACCTCTTCTAATGACAATTGAAGGTCATCGAAAAATAAGCTCAGGCTATTGAACCTGGTTTGTCATTATTCTCTGTGTGACCTTAGGCAAGGTCATGTCTCACAGTCACTGTTTCTTCAGCCACAAGATGGAAATATCAACTCACCCCGTGTGGCGCTTTAGTCACTAAGTCATGTCTGACTCTTGCTACCCCATGGACAGTAGCCTACTAGGCTGCTCTGTCCATGGGGATTCTCCTAGAAAGAATACTGGAGTGGGTTGCCATGCCCTCCTCCAGGGGATCTTCCTGATCCAGGAATTGAACCCGGGTCTCCTGCACTGCAGGCAGATTCTTTCCTAAGCTATGAGGGAAGCCCAACTCACGCAATAGGTTGCTTTAAATGGAAGGGAAACCCAGGTATCAGCTGTTCTCTTGGTCTGGGGAGCCTTTGTTTCCGTGGGCTGTCTCTGTGATCACCCAGCAACCACTCAGAGGCACATCTTCACACCTCCTCCAGCTTCTCTAAAGGATCCACTCACACAAGTGTCTTCTTCACTAGCAAGACTGATTTTGCTGAAGCTTTTGTAAGATCGAGGAGGATGTGTTTATTACATATGTGATTTTTTTCCACTTTCGTTACTTGTTTTTTTCTCTCCTAAAGAGCATCAGCTGAGCTGCCACGGGTGAGATGAGAGCAAGGATGCTCATCAACCCTTTGTCCACAAAGGCGGACCAGTCCACCTGATCGCTCTCATTCCCTCTTGGGGAACTTGAGTTCTTTATCTTGACATTGTTAGGCACAATAGTTTTCTACCCACTTAAGCCTTGAGATAAAATCCCTGAGGCTCTGAAACCCTAAGGGACTTACAAAACAAATTTCAAAAAATAGGCTAGAGTCTTTAATGAGAGAGTGGTGTCCTTGTTGTAAAGAAAAATTTTAAATCCCCCTGGGGGCAGACTGCTTAGGTTAAATGCTGGTTCTGCAGTTTCCTACCTTGTTGGGGCAAGTTGTTTCCTCTTGGTAAATTGTAATTTCCCTGTCTGTAAAATAGGAATAAGAGATTTTACATTATATGGTTGTTGTTATGATTAAATGAGATGATCCCTAAAAAGGGCTTAGCACAAGATCAGGCTCATAACCCCACAAATGTTAAGAAACAGATGTGTAAAATGCTGAATACACAGTGGACTTTCAGTAAGGAGAAGCTATTACTATTTCATAGGCTTTTATGTGAGTCAGATGATGTCAGGTTTTCACGCACATTAAAAGGGTAGAGATTTAAAGCCCTGCTGGGGAAATATTTTGAATTGAATATGTGGTTGAGCATATGTAGAGAGCATTTCTCTATTCATTGACTCAGAACTGTCTGTAAAAAGGAATCATCCTGGATGGGTTTTGGATATTTAAGTTTTCGTATGTGTCCAAGAACCTTTTAAATTTAGGAGGATGCTTTATCTTCCCCATATCATTTCCAGACCAAGGTGCCATTGTTCTTTTTTTCTTATTAGGTAGTATCTGGGTTCATTGGGTGGTCTTTCACTTTAGTCAGAGTTCTGGCCAATAGGATTCAGTTCCACAGGTAATTATTAAACTTTAATCTAATATGGCTTTTGGTGACCTGCTTCATTATAGACAAAGTGAAGTGCCACTGAGATTTCCCTTCATGGCAAGACATGTTGCCCCAGTTGTCAGCAGGCAGCCTTAGCTGATAGCTGCTCTGGGCCTTATGTCAGTGCAAGAGGACACACAAAGGCAGGCCCTTCTGAGGGAGCCTCATGTACAGTGACTGATCAAGCCAGGGGCCGGAGGATGTAGAGGCCCTGTTGTGCTGGTACTTCGGGGAACAACTCTGAGGGCTGGGTTCGCTGAGGCTTTGTAGGGTCTGCAGCTCAGTTGGACTTCTCCATCTGCCTAATTCTTCTTCCACTTTCCTTCCACATACATTGATCCCTGACAAATATCCTGCAAGTTCAGTTCAGTTCAATTCAGTCACTCAGTCACGTCTGACTCTTTGCAACCCCACAGACTGCAGCACGCCAGGCTTCTCTGTCCATCACCAACTCTCAGAGTTTGCTCAAATTCATGTCCATCGAGTTGGTGATGCCATCCATCCATCTCATCCTCTGTCGTCCACTTCTCCTCCCACCTCCAATCTTTCCCAGCATCAGGGTCCTTTCCAGTGAGTCAGTTCTTAGCATGAGGTGGCCAAAATATTGGTGCTTCAGCTTCAGCATCAGTCCTTCCAATGAATATTTAGGACTGATTTCTTTTAGGATTGACTGGTTGAATATCCTTGCAGTCCAAGGAACTCTCAAAAGTCTTCTCCAACATCACGGTTCAAAAACATCAATTCTTCGGTGCTCAACTTTCTTTATAGTCTCACATCCATACATTACTACTGGGAATATCATAGCTTTGACTAGATGGACCTTTGTTGGCAAAGTGATGTCTCTGAGTTTTAATATGCTGTCTAGGTTGGTCATAACTTTTCTTCCAAGGAGCAAGCGAACCTGCAAACCAAACATCATCTCTTTGTCTGCTTCTGGAGAACCCAAACTGTGACATATCATTATGGGACCTACCTCTTTGAGGTCTTAAGGAATTTCTGGGACCAAGCTAAACACTATGGGGTTTATAAAGGGAGTGCATATGTTCTTATACTCAAGGAACACCATAAGGAGACAGAAAACACACACACACGCACCCCCCTAAAATAGCTAAATAATAATACAACATTGTTTACATGACAGTATGTGAATTTGTGTGATTACATGACAAGATGAGAGACAGAAAAACTATTTACATCCAAAATCACTGCAGATGGTGATTGCAGCCACGAAATTAAAAGAAGCTTACTCCTTGGAAGGAAAGTTATGACCAACCTAGATAGCATATTCAAAAGCAGAGACATCACTTTGCCAACAAAGGTCCATCTAGTCAAGGCTATCATTTTTCCAGGGGTCATGTATGGATGTGAGAGTTGGACTGTGAAGAAAGCTGAGCGCTGAAGAATTGATGCTTTTGAACTGTGGTGTTGGAGAAGACTCCTGAGAGTCCATTCTAAAGGAGATCAGCCCTGGGTGTTCATTGGAAGGAATGATGCTAAAGCTGAAACTCCAGTACTTTGGCCACCTTATGCGAAGAGTTGACTCATTGGAAAAGACTCTGATGCGGGGAGGGATTGGGGGCAAAGGAAAAGGGGATGACCCAGGATGAGACGGCTGGATGGCATCACTGACTCAATGGAAGTGAGTTTGACTGAACTCCGGGAGTTGGTAATGGACAGGGAGGCCTGGTGTGCTGCAATTCATGGGGTCACAAAGAGTTGGACACGATTGAGTGACTGAACTGAACTGACTAAACAGTAAGACTGGGTAAGTTCAGGGATTTTTCAGGCTTGTGTGGGCTCTGAAGGTTGAGGGGAATTGGAATAAGCATTCTAACGTATAATTTAAAAAATGTTTTCCCTTTTAGGAGGAAATAGGCAGATTGGCCATCTCAATTCATGATAAACAAACAGATTAAATTCAGCTATTAATCCAAAGAGTCCTTGCAGTTCTTTCAGAAATTGCAAAATCAGGGCCTGGCAATCACTGGGACCACAGCAGGATGGAGGAGCCAGGCACGTTTTAATACCGCTGACCTGGCAGCTTAAAGGGTCATCATGATATATTGGGTGCAGAACGTGTTGGGTAGCCTTAAGGAGATTCTGGAAGGTGGTAGATAAGAAGGTTTGCCAAAGACAAAGTCTGTGCTCAGTTATGGTGCTCCAAACTTGCCTCCCAGACAACTTTGCATTCCATTTTAAGTGTCAGATGGCAGGGCCTCTGTCAGCGCAAACCCTGGTTTCCCTTAATACATGCACGACTGGGGAGTCTACCAGGCATTTGTGCGGTGGGCAAATATATGAGCTGAGCACAGGCAGAAAAGTGTATCTTCCATGCTGCTTTGCTCATTCACTCGTTCACTCATACAGAATTATTTATTGAAAGCTTATTATGTGCCAGGAACTACATTGAGTACTGCTTTCAGAGCTTAACAAGGGTTCATGGGAATAAGAGACTATAAAAAATAATATCAATACAAATAGGGCAAAATGCGGGGGGAAGTCTTCAAGACAGGCTGGTGGGAAGAGCTTTTCAAAAGAGAAGACAAATAAATGCAAATCATAGAATCAAAAGAAGTCGACCAGGTGGAAAGGTGGCATGTGGGATGAGAGGATGTAATTTTAGGCTAGGAGACTGGAGCATGTGGAGGGAGCCTGGGACAGAAGGTAGCACAGCTTATTTGCAGAAATGCAAAGAAGCCAGCTGTCTGGAGTTGATCAAAGGAGGGAACAGGTAACTCAGGTGAGGAAGAAAAAGAGCCAGGACATGTACAGAAGTTTGAATCTTGACCCAAGAGCAAAAGGAAGCTATTTCAACTTGAATCATGATCTGATTAAATGTAAAAGCACATGCCTCCTGCAGGATGAAGAAAAGTTGCTCCCAGATAACTTAACCAAAGCCCATGGATGATTAGTAATGATGAAGACTTTTTTTTTTTTTTGGTCTCTTTGTCTTTGCTCCCTTTGTCTAATCTTTCTCTCTCTTTGCAGTGAGTTCCAGCATCTGCCTGCAAAGGAGGAGACCCAGATTCTATCCCTGGGTTAGGAAGATCCCCTGGAGAAGGAAATGGCAACCCACTCCAGTATTCTTGCCTGAAGAATCCTATAGACAGACAACCCTGGTGAGCTACAGTCCACTGGGTTGCAAAGAGTCAAACTTGACTGAATGACTAACATTTTCACCAGCCCCAGAACTGCACTGCAGAGTTTGCTGCTGTGTATACACACCACTGAAACCTACGACGTTCTAAGCTATGTTTTGGGGAAAGCACGTCAGATGTGAAGGAGTACATCCAGAAAGAATATGGGTGCTGGTGCCAGACACGTGACAGGTTGAATTCTGACAACCTGTTTCACCTCCCTGGGTCTCATTTTTTGTTCCTCTTTAAAGAAAATTAAGCAATCTCTAATACCACTCTCCTCTTATAAAAATGGCAAGGAGACATGAGATAAGAGATGACTTAGAAGCACAGTATTTTTTAAAAAATAGAAACATTTTCTTTACAAAGTATTAGCATTAAATAAGCAGGAAGATTAGGTTGAGTGCATTGGTGAGCAGTCAAAAGCACAGAATTCAAAGAAAAGACATGATTTTTCTATTTTCAAGCACATATGGTTACAGCAAGTAGAGAAAAATTTATTCTCAGGGGTATGCTACAGAATTTATTACAGAGCAAAGCACATACCTTGGAAGAATGCCATGAGAGGCTCTCTTTGGGTCATTGAGTGGCTGTGGGGAAGGCATGTCAGCTCACAGGGAGCCTTCAGAGAAGGGCAGAGCAACCTGCTAGTGGCAGGAAAGGAAATTTCTTCCTAAGAGGGAAAGAGGAGAGGGTGGGGAGAGAGGAGGGGAGAAGGGAGGGCAGGGGAAGGCAGAGGTGGCAGAAAGCTTTGCAGGACACAGTGTATGCTCTACCCTTTGACCGTCCAAATGTTCGGTAAGGTGATCTAACTCACAAAATGGGAGTAGCTTTATTTCCCTGGAAAGAGGAGAATAGACCAACACCACAATGGCTGCAGACCTCAAGACAGAAGTCACCAGGAGGAAGCAAGCTCCTGAGAACTCCTAGAAATTGTGGTGACACTCCAGTCTTCCCTGAGCCATGGAACCAGCCATTTAAACAAGGGCTAGTTGTTCTCCAAAAGACAAGGGAGTTTCTACCATCACCTTGGTCATAAGAGAAAGCAAACAAACGTTGTTACAGGGGACGTTTAGATGAAGCAGCATCCTGGATACGAGCACATTTTGGAAAACTGCCAACTTACAGTAGACCATGTTTTTTTTAATTGCAGTAAAAGTCACATAATATAAAACATGTTATTTTAACTCTACGGTTCAATGGCACTAAGTACACTCACTTTGTGGTGCAATTCTCATTATAATCCATCTCCTGAATTTTCACCTTCCAAACTGAAACTCTGTCCACATTAAACACTAGCTCCTCATCCCCAATGATATCTCCATTGAGTACATTCTAACTCTATGAATTTGACTATTCGAGGTACCTTGTACAAATGAAATCAGACAAATACTTTTTGATAGACCAGTTTTCTTATGCAGACTACACTTAAGGTCATTTTATCAACATCATTTTTTTTTCTTTTTTGGCAAACTCTTTCTTCTCAGCACAGGGAATTTGCTTTCAGCCCAATTCCTTGTCCAAACCATGTCATTCCATTATATATGAAACTAGAAATGCTTTGTTGTTCATTCACCAAGTTGTGTCTGACTCTTTGTGACCTCATGAACATCAGCATGCCAGGCTTCCTTGTCTTTCACTGTCTCTCAGAGTTTGCTCAAACTCATGTCCATTGAGTCAGTGATGCCATCCAACCATCTCATCCTCTATCACCCCCTTTTCTTCCTGCCCTCAATCTTTCCCAGCATCAGAGTCTTTTCCAATGAGTCAGCTCTTCACATCAGGTGGCCAGAGTATTGGAGCTTCAGCTTCAGCATCAGTCCTTCCAATGAATATTCAGGGTTGGTTTCCTTTAGAATTGACTGGTTTGATCTTCTTCCTGTCCAAGGAAATCTCAAGAGTCTTCCTCAGCACCGCAATTGGAAAGCATCAATTCTTCAGCTCCCAACCTTCTTTATGGTCCATCTCTCACATCCATACATGACTACTAGAAAAATCATAGCTTTGACTCTATTGATCTTTGTGGGCAAAGTGATGTCTCTGCTTATATTCATTCTTTAAGAGGTTCTCAAAATAAAAGGCAGTACAGTCTTATCTAGGGAGTGGCCAGCAATGAACTCATTAACATAAATGGAGGGAAGGCTAGGGATTCACATTTCCTGCTGAGCAAGAGGGCTCTCAAAGAAGGAAGACATTTCCGTATGATATTTTCAGATTTGCTTTTCAGTGTGGCATAAAAATTGTAAATTAGTTAAGGACACTGACTCTAGAAACTGACTTCATAAGTTCAGATCCTATTTCTCCCACTTGCTACTGTGTGACCTTTTACCAATCTCTTAACCTTCCTGAGCTTGAGCTTGAACATCCATGAAATGAGCATGCCTATCTTGTAGAGTTATTGCAAAGATTAGATGTATATGGGTCCTTAGCATAGTGTCTGGCACTGCACAAATCCTTAGTGAATGTTATCTGTCTGTATTTCTATAATTATTATTATCTTTAATATTTGGGCCCTTTGTCACTGCTACCCAGGGCTATAATTAGATTTTTTTCTTAATTTTAAGAACACAATTTCTCACTAATTTGGTTGGTATAAGCCAAGCCAAACTTTAAAGAACATGAGTTCAAAGTTGTGTATTTGACATTTTTCATTCTGATACTTATTTTTATTAGTCCTTCCCTGTCAAACTAGTGCCATCAAAACATATCTGTAGTACTGTCACCTTCCACTAAGGCAAAAGGAACAAGTTCATTCAACTGAATTTTTTAATGGGGTTGATAATAACACACGTACAGAATGACAGACATAGTGTTCATTCTTAATTCAAAGGCACAGGTTAATGTGGACAAAAGACATAAGTATGCATACCATAGCTGCTGCTGCTGCTGCTAAGTCACTTCAGTCGTGTCTGACTCTGTGCGACCCCATAGATGGCAGCCCACCAGGCTCCCCCGTCCCTGGGATTCTCCAGGCAAGAACACTGGAGTGGGTTGCCATTTCCTTCTCCAATGCATGAAAGTGAAAAGTGAAAGTGAAGTCGCTCAGTCATGTCCGACTCTTAGCAACCCCATGGACTGCAGCCTACCAGGCTCCTCCGTCCATGGGATTTTCCAGGCAAGAGTACTGGAGTGGGGTGCCATTGCCTTCTACAAATACCATAGCTAGATAGACATTAAGCAAACTCACCTCTTGTCTCTAGTTCTGCTTGTACTTAGTTGTATGATCTTGAGAAGGTCACCCAGCCTCTCACGTAACCTCTCTTTCTTTGCTCACTAGTAAAATAACAGTAAGTAACATTGTCTGGGGCCATTTTTGTTTTAAAATGTGTGCAATTCATATTTCATTCTGAAAAACTGTAGAGGATTTTCTAGATTTGGATCTGCAATTGAAATGTATGGGGAAAAATAACAGAGCTGAAAGCCAGTGTTCTGAGTCCAGTGCTTCCCCTACTTTTTTGGTGTGACTAAATTCTTGACTTTATCCTTTTTTATTATTATCTATTTAGTGAAGGATAATTGCTTTACAGAATTGTGTTGTTTTCTGTCAAACCTCAGCATGAATCAGCCATAGGTATACATATGTCCCCTCCCTTGGGAACCTCCCTTTCATCTCCCTCCCCATCCCACCCCTCTAGGTTGATACAGAGCTGCTGTTTGTTTTCGAAGCCATACAGCAAATTCCCACTGGCAATCTGTTTTACATATGGTAATGGAACTTTCCATGTTATTCTTTTTTAGTTTTTATTTTTTAATTGAAATATTGTTGATTTACAGTGTTTCACATTACAGCAAGGTGAAAGTTTATATATATATATATATATATATTCTTTTTCAGATTTTTTTCCATTGTAGGTTATTACAAGGTATTGAATACACATCCTTGTGCTATACAGTAGGTCCTTATTGTTTATCTGTTTTATATATAGTAGTCTGTATCTGTTAATCTCAAATTCCAATTTATTCCTTTCCCCTTTGGTAACCATAAGCTTGTTTTCTGTGCCTGTGAGTCTATTTCTGTTTTGTAAATGATTTCATTTGTATCATTTTTTGCATTCCACATATAAGTGATATCAGAAGATATTTCTCTTTCTCTGACTTATTTCACTTAGTATGATAATCTCAATGTTGCTGCAGATGGTATGTTTCATTCTTTTTTATTACTGAGTAGTACTCTATTGCATATATGTACCACATCTTTATCCATTCATCTGTCAATGAACATTTAGGTTGCTTGCACGTCTTGACTTTTGTAAATATTGTTGCGATTAACATCGGGGTGCTTGTATCTTTTAAAGTTAGAGTTTTCTCTTTGACTTTATTCTTGACAGAACTGTTTCTTCATTATTCATAACATAAAATGGTTAAATTAGCTCTGTCTCTCCAAAGCATTTCATGTTGTATGCTGTTACTTCAGTCGTGTCCGACTCTATGCAATCCTAAGGACTTCAACTTACCAGGCTCCTCTGTCCATGGAGTGGGTTGCTGTGCCCTCCTCCAAGGGATCTTCCCAACCCAGGGATCAAATCCAAATCTCTTAAGTCTAACCTGCATTGCCAGGTAGGTTCTTTACCACTAACTAGCACCACCTGGGAAGCTGTAAAAAGACATTTCATAGGTTTGCCAAACAAAGGGTTCTATGAACAAGTCCCTTTACTGTAGAAAACCCCAGAGAGTTAAAATGCTGATGTACTCTATAACAATTCTTTGCAACCTTCCTGAAGCTTATTTGACAAAAAAAAAAGCCTTTTTTTTTTTTCCCCCCACAGTGCCTCTTGTTTCATGGAACACCCATTGAAAAACATAGAGCCAGGCAACCAGCCAAGTTCTTTCTGACCTCGATAGCCCTAAATTCTGTGACTCTGGGGTAAGGGAGCAGTGAAAGTGAGGAAGACACGGATTTCAAACCATGGAATCAATGCAGCATTATTCAATGTCCATAGGAGAGCAGTAATCCTCTCAAAGAGTTAAAACTGCCTTCCTCTGAGACGGAATCCACAGGTCCATAGGAGCTTAGGTTCTGAAGACACTGTCCCTTCTGTTTTATTAAGGCTTAGAGGTAGAAAGATGGAGAAAAAATTATATGACATTGTACAATATTATAAGCCTCTGTTTAGTGGCATCTGCTATAATTCAGGTAAAAGCAATCTGGAAAATGGAAACTTTAAAGAGGGTTCTTCAGGAGAACTGGACAAGACTGTTGAGTGCATTTCTCCTGTTTAATGCTGATAATAATCTGGAGATCTCTCTTGCTCTCCGAGATGATTTTCTCTAAGTTTCAAAGATGCTCATTCCACAATGGCTTGAAAGGGTAGAAAAAATGTTGTTGACCACTGAAACTGTTTGGCTTGAAATAAAAGATTCTGAAACCCAATGTGAGGAAAAACTGCCTCTAACAGGTCTTCTTCAACAATAAAAATTAGAATTGCCTAAAATCACAATAATGTTTCATAGTAAGTATTTTATAAACAAATCAACAGTTAAGTTTTATCTTCATTAAGGTGATTAAGCTTATCCTTTAAACACAGTAGTGAATGAAATTGAATTATGAGTAGTAGAAGTAAAAAGACCTTGGAAGATTGTCTAGTTTGCTCTCTCCCCTTATATAAAAGAAGAAATCAGCCCAGAGAGGGGAAATAACTTGCACTGCTGCTGCTGCTAGGTCACTTCAGTCGTGTCCGACTCTGTGCGACCCCATAGACGGCAGCCCGCCAGGCGCCCCCATCCCTGGGATTCTCCAGGCAAGAACACTGGAGTGGGTTGCCATTTCCTCCTCCAATGCATGAAAGTGAAAAGCGAAAGTGAAGTCACTTGGTCTTGTCTGACTCTTAGCGACCCCATGGACTGCAGCCTACCAAGCTCCTCCATCCATGGGATTTTCCAGGCAAGAGTACTGGAGTGGGGTGCCACTGCCTTCTCCAAACTTGCACAAGGTCACATAAATAAATTAATATTGGAATCCAGGTTAAAAATCTTGAATCTCCATTCTCTCTTTCAGTTCAGTTCAGTTCAGTTGCTCAGTCGTGTCTGACTTTTTGCAACCCCATGAATCGCAGCACGCCAGGCCTCCCTGTCTATCACCAACTCCCGGAGTTCACTCAGACTCACATCCATCGAGTCCGTGATGCCATCCAGCCATCTCATCCTCGGTCGTCCCCTTCTTGTCCTGCCCCCAATCCCTCCCAGCATCAGAGTCTTTTCCAATGAGTCAACTCTTCGCATGAGGTGGCCAAAGTACTGGAGTTCCAGCTTTAGCATCATTCCTTCCAAAGAAATCCCAGGGCTGATCTCCTTCAGAATGGACTGGTTGCATCTCCTTGCAGTCCAAGGGACTCTCAGGCTGTACTAAATTTGCCAGGCATGGATCTGGGTATTTTATCTTAAGAAATAAGACACGCTTTTTTTTAGAATCCTCACTCTACTATGGAAATGTGGACATTTAAATCTTTGAGGAGTTTACTAGTATCCCTTTACTAATAATATCATGCACAATTACCTCCAATAAGCACAGTAGCAGTACTGCTTTAATGAAATGCCACCTAGTGGAGTTTTGGAGTTAAGACACAGTTAGTTCTTCCATGCATCCTTCTCCAAGCGCATTACCTTTCTTAGACTCATATTTTAATCAATATCATTATCTCCCTGAGTGCTACGTGATTAAAAATAACACTGAAAATTGTCCCACTTCCAGAGCACGGCAGGGAAAATGAGACTGCACAAAAGTAAGTTGGTCCACAAGAAAGACAGTATCTGAGGTCAAACTGAAAACCATGAAACTAAGTGGCCTTATATCTCCAAGCCCTGTTGGACTATAACAGAAAACAGAAGAAGAGTCAGAAGGAAGTTTGTTAGGCTATCACCTCTCCATGGCATGAGGCATCCAAGTCTGCATGGAAGGTAGAGATTGGAAAGTGGGGGACTGTCTATTATGAACAGCCTACCAGAAAAACTTTCCTAAAATCAGAAAACCTTGGGATGAGGAAGCACCTAAAATGCTTTTCTAGCTTGCTGACTGATGAGGTTCTCATATATCCAGCCAGACTGTAATGTGTGTGCAGCCCATCATGCAAGAATGAATGGGTGGATCTGAAACGTTCCACATGATAAACTGATAAGAGTGCATGGATATCAGGCAGGCTGATTTCCACTCATAGAAAGAACTGTCGAAATCTAAAGTGTCCAACCTGAAATGAAAAGACTATCGCTGGAAGGATGGATAAGCATAAATCAGGACTATTCTATTGGTTGTGGAGTTTAAAGAGGCTTAATATGAACCCTACAGAGACCTAATACTTAAAAGGAATTGGAGTGAACTATTCTGAATGGTGGAAGACTTGAGAATTTGTCTCAGATTAGTTCTCTGGTTAGTAGACTCTGAAAAGGAGAGTTGGTGGCAGGGTATTGATTGAGAAGTGCCCTCAGGACCACCTTCAGGGGAATGAAGGCAGCAGGCCTGGGCCAGGGGAGGTATTGGACAGTAACGCACAAGCAGGAAAGGCCCCCTCAGATCTTCTGGGGATATTGCAATTGGATGGCCTTTCAGAATTGTCCTGCCTTGGGGTAGGGGCTTTTATATAACTGCTAATTAGCCCTGGCTTTGGACTGCCCCAGGGGAATCGGTGTGACCTTGGACTAACAGCCCTCTTTTTATAGATACATGTAAATTTATTTATTTTTAATTGAAGAATAATTACTTTACACTATTGTGTTGGTTTCTGCTATGTATCAACAGGAGTCAGTCACGGGTATACATATGTTCCCTCCTTCTTAAACTTCCCTCCCACCTCACACCCCTTTCCACCCTTCTAGGATGCTGCAGAGCTCCGGTTTGAGTTCTCTGAGTCTTATAGCAAATTTCCATTGGCTATCTATTTTATATATGGTAGCATATATGTTTCCATGTTACTCTCTCCATTCGCCTCACCCTCTCCTTCCTTCCCTGCACCCTTGTCCATAAGCCTGTTCTCTATGTCTGTGTCTCCATTGCTGGCCTGCAAATAGGTTCATCAGGACCATCTTTCTAGATTCCATATATGCACACACAGATATATATATCTCTACACACATGTGGGTTAATATACAATGTTTGTTTTTCTCTTTCTGACTTACTTCACTTTGTGTAATAGGCTCTAGGTTCATCCACCTCATTAGAACTGACTCAGATGTGCTCCATTTTATGACTAATGTTCCATTGTATATATGTACCCGTTTCTTTATCCATTTATCTATCAATGGGCATCTAGGTTACTTCCATGTCCTAGCTATTGTAAATAGTGCTGCGGTGAACATTGGGGTATCTTTGTACCTTTTTCAATTTTGGTTTCCTCTGGGAATATCCCTAATAGTGGGACTGTGGGGTCATATGGTAGTTTTATTCCTAGTTTTTTGAGGACTCTCCGTACTACCGTAGTCAACAGCCCTCTTTTTGAGAATCATTCCCAGAGAGGAACTCACTGACAGCAGTCAGCAGTTAGTACTGGGTGACTTAGCTCTGCGGAGGCTGTGGACAGCACATGACAGTATCCACTACTCCCTTCATCTCCCTAGAACCTAACCAGGAAGTTATTCTTGTCAGCCTCCAGGGTTAAATAACCTTTAACCTGGAAGTTTTTGTAGGAGAGTATTCCTCAAGTCTTTTTGTTTTCTATCTACATGCTTTAGCATATACCTCACAGAGGTTTGCATTAGAAACCTGATGTGTTCTTTTCTGATATTTGTCAGGAAAATTTGTCCTCACTTTGAGTTTTAACCTCTCTAAAATCTGTCTTGCTTCTTAGTCTCTAAAATCCATGTGATAATAGTATTGCCTCTTATGAGTTGTTATGGGGATTAAATGAAATAATAACTGTGAATTAGCATAGTATCTAATTCAAAGTAAACAATGTGCTATCATTATTACCAAAAGAGAGAAAGATTCATGTATATCACAGAAACACAGAAACACATTCTCTCTTTCCCTCTCTCTCAGCCCTTTAACCTCCAGTGTCCTTGTCTGGACCAGCGGCTCTCAAAGGTCCTCAAAACCCATTTTGGAGGTTCATGAGATCAACCTTTTATAATAATACTGGCATTAACTGACTTTTCACTTTTATTCTTTCTTAAATATAAAATGGAGTTTTCCAGAGGCCACTGATTTGCATTATTAATATGCTGATGTTAACAGCTTATTATTGCTATTTTTAAATAAACTCACAACAATTTAACTTCTTTATACAATTTCCAATGTGATAACTATTGGTATATATAACCCACATGAACAAGAATGTTTACAAATGTGAAGAAATCCTGAGACTACAATGTCTGAGATCCACTGTCCTGGAAAAACTTTGTCTCCTCCTTTTAAATCTATCTGCCTGCTCACACACTTACCGCAAGGCTGCCTGGTGGCCTGCCTGACTAGTACTTCAAGATTGATCTCTCTGTTTTTAACTGAGATCTATTGGGGATATAAGGGCTGCCTAGGTGGCTCAGTGGTAAAGAATTCACCTACGAATGCAGGAGACATGGGTTTGATCCCTGAGTCAGGAAGATCCCCAGGAGAAGGAAATGGCAACCCATTTGAGTATTCTTGCCTGGAAATTCCATGGATGGAGGAGCCTGTCGTGCTATAGTTCCTGGAGTTGTAAAGAGTCGGACATGACTTAGCGACTAAACAACAATAATTCAGAATATAATCTGGGAGATGGAGACATGTGATGGGATCAGAGAGTAAGTGCATGACATGCTTTCCCATTTGTTGTTGTTGTTTAGTCATTAAGTCATATCTAACTCTTTGCAACCCCATGGACTGTAGCATGCCCGGCTTCCCTGTCCTTCACTATCTCCCAGTTTGCTCAAACTCATGTCCGTTGAGTCAGTGATGCCATCTAGCCATCTCATCCTCTGTAACCACCTTTCCCTCCTGCCCTCAATCTTACCCAGCATCAGGGTCTTTTCCAGTGATTCAGCTCTTTGCATCAGATGACCAAAGTATTGGAGCTTCAGCTTCCATCAGTCCTTCCTATGAATATTCAGGGTTGATTTCCTTTAGGATTGACTAGTTTGATTTTCTTGCTGTCCAAGGTGCTTTCTCCACCAGGCTCCTCCATCCATGGAATTTCCCAGGCAAGAATACTCAAATGGGTTGCCATTTCCTTCTCCAGGGGATCTTCCTGACTCGGGGATCAAACCCACATCTCCTGCATTAGTAGGTGGATTCTTTACCACTGAGCCACCTAGGAAGCCCCTATATTCTGAATAGATCTCAGTTAAAATCTCAAATGGGAGGTTCTGGAATATCAAATGAGGTGACAGAGAACTGGACGCTATAGTTAAAACTGCACAGAAGATGCTGAGTGGACCCAAAAGAATCACAAATTGACTGATGTCCTGCTGCTCAGTTGCTGACTGTATATTAGGTGGACAGCAGAACGATGTGGATTCCATCATTACACAAATTATCGTGTGAGGCTTTCTCTAATGATTACCATAGAGATGACTCACACAAGTCAATTTGACGATGCAACAGAAAATTTCAGCAAGGCAGTTTCAAACTGTCATAACTTCAGGAAAGAGTAACTCTGACAATATTTGCACACACTTTAGTTTCTTATCTTCCCTCCAGCCCGGTGAGCTCTCGGGATAAGGAGGGGACACAAATAGGGGCCACAGGGATGCTGTGTACCTAAAGGGGGAATTTCACGGGGAAGGGAAAGCAAAAACTGGTAAGAAAGGTCCTCCTCATTCTATGAGTGTCCTGCAGCAGCTCTGGGCTTCTCTGTTTCCCTCCGACAAGCCCCATGAGGGTAGAGATGGCCACCCACACTCTACAGATAAGAAACCTGCGGATGAAAGCGGCTTAAATGACTTGCCTGAGGCCACAGCTCAATTAGATGACAGAACTGGGTTACTCTCCCACGTCTTTCTGCCACAAAACAGAACACTTTGCTTTCTGTATGCCAGACAGATTCCATTTTTAATTGATTTGAATGTTTACTTACTGCCTAAATGGGTACATAGATAGAATCAGTGGGGTCTTCAAAGATGTAAATGTACACCTACCTGGGCCCTGGAAACATGGGCCTGGCTGAGAGCAGTCAGCCTGCAGAAAGCCATGGCGAAGTCATGGAGTCCTGCAGAGGCACAGAGGTCAATGGAAAGAAAGGCCATTTCTGCAGCATTGCTGCTGGCCATTCACACGACATTCCAGAAGCAATCTCTTTTTCCATCCCACAGGTAGAGAAGGTATAATGATTGTCCCTACTTTATAGTCAAGCAAACAGAGGCCTGAAGGGGTGGAAACACTTTGTCCCAAGTATGCAATTTGTAAATTCTAGTGCTTGTATTCAAATCCAGGTCTGCATGAATCATGAAGCTCCAGGCTGCTCTCAGTCCCACTGCTCAGGGGCAGATCTAATCATTGGAGATTGGGAAGAACCTTGTATAAGAGGATATTCAGCAGTCTCTGATGTCCTTGCCCACCCCTCACTTAGAATTAAATCTCTTCCCTCTAAGCAGTGTAGTCTAATGGCCAGGATGTGGGTATCATGGATGGGATAAGAGACTCTCCAAAGTGGTATTAACCGTTTGCTTGCAGAGGGGCACTCTGGATGGGGGACTTGGGGTGTGAAAAACTTTTATCATTTACAGGATAGCACTGTTATGTTTTTGTTAGCATACTGTGTACAAGTGTTACTTCTTCAATTAAAAGAAAAGCTAGTTACAGACAGAGGGGATGATAAGTGAAGGAAGGAAAAGAGGAAAGCATTTTGAGATGGAGTTAAAAGATACATAGGATTTTGAAAGAAAAGGGGATATGACATTCTAGGAGGCAGAAACTTGAACCAAGTCCATGAGATGGTGAAAGGGGCTGAATCATGTCCCGAAATTCATTTACCAAAGCTCTAATCTCCTCTACCTCAGAATGTGACTATATTGGAGATAGGGCCTTTAAAGAAATGATCAAGTTACATGAGGCCACTAAGGTGGGGTTCTGATCTGACGTGAGTGTCCTTATAAGAAGAGGGAGAGATGCCAGGGATTCCTGTGTACTGAGAAAAGGTCACCTGAGGACACAGTGAAAGGGCAGCCATCTGCAAGCTAGGGAGAAAGGTCTCTGGAGAAGCCAAACCTGCCCGCACCTTCATCTTGGACAGCCAGCATCTTAAGCTCTAGAACTGTGAGGAATAAATTTCTGTTGTTTAAGCCACCCAGGCTGTGGTGTTTTGCTATTGCAGCCTGAGCAAACTAATACAGATAGCAAAGTGCAAAGTGAGAGAGTCTGAAGTGGACATGGTAATGGAAGATCAGCAAGGATTATGGAGAGATAAAGTAGCAAAGACAGGGCAGATCGTGGAGAGCCTCGTGTGTCATTAAAGGTCTGATTTTCAGACCAGCCGTGAAGAGTAAGAAATAAAGGGGAAAAAGGAGATTTCTCATCTACAGTTCCTCACCTCTCGGAAATATTTGTTAGCAGAAGAAAATCTGCTAGGTTTTTTATTTTTAATAATACTTTCTTTCCCTGAGCAAATTAATGATTTTCCATACTCTAATTGGTACCTTTCTTGTCCAATTCTTTTTGTTTCTCTCTTGCTACTGTCTTCTACCTTATTTCTGTATTCCAATTTTATTCTAAGTTTCAGGTTTCTGATGATTATGCAACAGCAAAAGCATACTGAGCTGCAGTTTTGCTAACCAGAAGAATATCCAAGGGAGGAGAGCTGGCTGAATGTCTTGTCTAGTCCTCTTGATTCACATATAAATGTAGTGAGGTCCAGAGAGGGAAGGGACACTCACAAGGTCACAAGGCACCTCTGCAATCCAGTGCCCTTCTCATCTGTTCACTGCATTTGGTTCATCACCTGTTTGCCTGCTCAATTCATTCCAGGGACCATTTTTGCTAAGGTTAGAATCTGCAAACAGATTATCTTTTTTGTACGTACAGAAAGTATCACTCCCCTGCATGCAGGCAGCAGGATAGCATGCACACAGACCAACCTGAGGTCACACATCCAAGCCTGGCCAGAACTGATCCCATGCTCCTCATCTTTCCTTGCACCTCTGTTTTTTCACCCTGCAGGTCATTCAGCAGGAAATTCTAGATGGGAAAACAGAAACAGTGTCCTATTGCTATATCCATTTCCATACCCAAACTGGCCACCTTTCATCCTAGAGTCTGTCTGTAGGAACATGTAAAGGTCCCTTCTCTTCTCCTCCCAGAAGCTCTTTCTCCCTGGCGGTAGACTAGAGTCAAGGTCTGGTGAGAGTTGAATCAGACTTTAGCAAATAACTTATACTTTAGTCTCCAGCAAATGGTCCTTTGGTTCTGCTTAAATTTCAAATGACAAGCTACTAATGGAAGAAAAAAAATTCTCCATTCTCAGTCAGATGTTTTAAAGTTGTATTTTTAATGTAACCATTATAATTCAGGGACCCAGGTGGTTCAGTCACAGAGGGACTTTATGTTAAAAAATATGAATATAATCAATATCCAGAAGCAATGAGAAATGGACTTCCCTGGTGCTCCAGTGGTTAAGACTCTGCCCCATTACAGGGGATGTGGGTTCAATCCCTGGTTGGGAAACAAAGATTCCACATGCCACAAACTGGCAAAAAAAGTAATGAGAAAGGAATTCTATTCTCCACTCAACAGCATTAAAAGTGACCCAAATAATGTGTCCATAGCTAGACACATTGGAGAAGGGAATGGCAACCCACTCCAGTACTCTTGCCTGGAAAATCCCATGGGCAGAGGAGCCTGGTAGGCTGCAGTCCATGGGGTCACTAAGAGTCGGACACAACTGAGCGACTTCACTTTCACTTTTCACTTTCAAGCATTGGAGAAGGAAATGGCAACCCACTCCAGTGTTCTTGCCTGGAGAATCCCAGGGACGGGGAGCCTGATGGGCTGCCGTCTATGGGGTCACACAGAGTTGGACACAACTGACGCAGCTTAGTAGCAGCAGCTAGACACATTATCCATCCAGACCTAAGGAATGTCTTTCCTCTCCCATCTTTTTCCCTCAGTGTGCAGCTGCCGTTGCATCACCATCCGACCCCTGAAACTTCTTTCCTCTGTTACCGCTATTACAGCTTTCCTTTTCTTCTGTCTTCCATTGCCCTTTCTCCCCAAGATGTGTGTTTTATAGACTGACTTAGCACCTCTCTCAGCAAGAGGGCATCACTCGTTTTATAAGAGGGAAAGATTGATGGCAATTTGGGGCTTCTCTTTCGTAGTTTTTGTAAGCCTATGTTAGTATCTCCTAATACCTATTTACTGGTCCCATCAAAGTGGCTTGACCTTGGAGTCACTCCTCCACATGATAGACAGTGCTTTACTATTTGACCCAAGGGTTATAAGACTGTGTGTGTGTGTTAGTTGCTCAGTCATGCCCTACTCTTAGCGATCCCTTGGACTGCAGCCCACCAGGCTTCCCTATTCACAGGATTTTCTAGGCAAGGATACTGGAGTGGTTTGCCATTTCCTTCCCTGGGGGAACTTCCCGACCCAGGGATCAAACCCAGGTCTCCTGCAAGCAAGCAGACTGTTTACTGACTGAGCTACCAAGGAAGCCCATACATGACTACTGGGAAAACCATAGCTTTAAAAGCATAGTATAAGCCTGTACCCACTCTCTTTTCTATCCTCCAGAAAATCATGCCTGTTAGGGAGTCATTTCTTTTCTGAGCCTTCATATGCCACATATGATGTGAAAATACTATGTATTGATAGAAGGGGTTGATTAAAAGAACAGATGTTGCCATTGTTGTTATCAAGTATTAAACAATCCAATATTAATTAAGCCAGTTATTGTTCTAGGCACTGGGGATTAAGTGCCAAACAAAACCCTACCATCTAGGAGTATACCTTCTGATTGTGAGACACTGAATATTAATTAGTAAACAAAGAAATATGTAAGATATTACATAGTAATAAAATTCTGAACAAACAAAAATAAACCATGAGATAAAGAGTTACTAGGACATGGGGGTCGAGTCACTTTCGCTGCAGCTCTAGGTGGCCTAGGGAGAAGGTAATATTAAAGGTGAGACCTGAATAAGCTGAAAGTGGCAGCCTTGTGACCAACCGGAAGTCCAGGGCAAAGACCTTCAGAAAATGACAGCCTGGCATGTTCAAGGGTAAAGAACAGCATCACATGGTGTTGGAATTAAGCAAATGAGGGCAAGGCCACTGGTGTATCACCTCATGGTGGAGGGGTCAAGGATGTAAGGTAAGGAGAGCGTGATTTTTTGTTGTTTTCGTTCTTTAAATAGTAAATAGAACATTTATCTTTACCCTTTCAAAACTATCATTAAATAGATGGTGCATTTTACTTAGTTTTTAATTTTATTGAAGTATACTTGATTTGCAATGTTGTGTTAGTTTCGGGCGTACAGCAAGCTGATTCAGTTATACATATACATGCATCTACTCTTTTTCCAATTCTTTTCTTATTTAGGTTATTACAAAATATTGAGCAGTGTTCCCTGTGCTATACAGTAGATCATTGGTGGTTATCTATTTTAAATACAGCAGTGTGTACATGTCAGTCCCAAACTCCAAATTTAGCCCTCCCGCCAACTCTTCCCTGGTAACTATTAAAAAGTTCATTCTCTAAGTCTGTGAGTCTATTTCTGCTTTATAAATAAGTTGGTTTGTATCACCTTTTAGATTCCATATGTAAGTGGTATCATGTGATATTTATCTTTGTCTAACTTACTTCATTCAGTATGACAATGTCTAGGTCTATCCATGTTGCTGCAAATGGCATTATTTCATTCTTTTTTATGGCTTAGTAGTATTCCAGTGTGTGTGTGTGTGTGTGTGTGTGTGTGTGTGTGTGTGTACCACATCTTATTTTCAAGGAAGAGCCAGTTTTACTGGTGCTGCTCTCTTGAAAATGCAGATGACAAAGAGAGGGCTTGAAAATTCTTTCTAATACACAGTGGTTCTGCTCTGGGACTTGCCCCTGTTTCAGTCTCATTTGAAGGACATTTCGGCCCAGGTGCAAATTCAAGATGGTGAAGGAGTGAGAAATCCTAAAAGTTCTCTGGACACACAGAAACTTTCTTGCTGTTTCCTCCTCAATACCCACACACCTGCAAAAGAGGAAGGTCTGACTTTCTAGAGAAGCTGTGTCTATTTTCCAAAGCAGCCATCTTCTGCCAGGCAGACATTTAGTTTGCTTCCATGTCTTGGCTATTGTAAATAGTGCTGCTATGAACATTGCGGTGCATGTATCCTTTTGATCCATGTTTTTCTGTGGATATTGCTCAGGAGCAAGATTGCTATATCATATGATGGCTCTATTTTTAGTTTCTTAAGGCACCTCCATACTTTTCTCCACAGTAACTAAACCAGTTTACATTCCCAATAACAGAAGTGTTTGGTTTTCTCCACACCCTCTCCATCACTTATTGTTTGTAGATTTTTTGATGATAGCCATTCTTAGTGGTATGAGATGATATCTCATTGTAGTTTTGAATTACATTTATATCTATTTAGGTCTTCTGCATATTTTTTTATTGGGTTGTGTTGTTGTTGTTGTTTTTGACATTGAGCCACATGAGCTTTTTTGGTAAATTTTGGAGATATATGTTTTAGATAAAATTTTTATAGATACAGTTTATACAGTTTTTTTATTGAAGTATAGTTGATTGCAATGTGTTTTAGGTGTTAGCAAAGTGATTCAGTCATATACATATATATATATAAATGTGTGTATATGTATCTATATTTTCAGTCATAGAATAAATAAATATATATATATATTCTTTTTCAGATTCTTTTCCCTTATAGGTTATCACAAAACAGTGAGTGGAGTTCCCTATGCTATACAACATGTCATTATTGGTTATCTATTTTAGATAGTAGTGTGTATAATGCCTATATATTAATCCCAAACTCCTAATTTATCCCTTGCCAAAAGGGGAATGTGTTTTATTCTGAGTGAGGTGAAAAGCTATGTAAGCATTTGAGCCAGGGAAAGGATGATTAATTTTCAAAAGCTCACTTAGCTGCTTTGGGGAGAACCAATTGATGGGAGACAAGAGAAGGCCAAGACCCTGGGAGGAGCAGTCCACACAGGTAACGTGGTGGGTCCAGGCAGGAGAAGAAGGGAGAGCCAGCTGAATGTGCATGGGTGGAAGTGATGAGCCTGGTGCAGTTATGTGACATATTTGGAACCAGCAGGATCTTGGTTTTCCCTGTGAGCTGCCTTGGCCTTCAGTGAAACCCATGTGCACACAGCCTTCCTAAAGGGCTACTGAGCAAATAAAAATGCACACTTCACCCTAAACAAGCCACTGATTTTAGTCACATATATTTCTACACCCAGACCTTGAAACGAAAGTTGTCCCCCAAAGGAATATAGTCTGAGAATACGTATCTCTGCTACAAAACAGAAAATGTTTTCTATTATTACAGATCAATTTAGCTCCTTCAGTCCCCCAGTTCTATCCTTCTAGCCCCTCTTTTGGTCCCACTTGTTTGTTGTTCAGTCATTAAGTCATGTCCAGCTCTTCATGATCTCACGGACTGCAGCACACCAGGCTTCCCTGTCCTTCACTATCTCCCTGTTTGTGCCAACTCATGTCCATTGGGTCAGTGATACTATCCAGCCATCTCTCTTCTGTTGCCCCCTTTTCCTCCTCTCCTCAATCTTTCCCAGCTTCAGGGTCTTTTCCAGTGAGTCATCCCTTCACATCAGGTGGCCAAAGTATTGGAGCTTCAGCTTCAGCATCAGTCCTTCCACTGTATTCAGGGTTGATTTCCTTTAGGATTGACAGCTTCGATATCCTTGCAGTACAAGGGACTCTCAAGAGTCTTCTCTAGCACCACAGTTTGAAAGCATCAATTCTTCAGCTGTCAACCTTCTTTATGGTCCAACTCTCACATCCATACTTGACTACTGGAAAAACCATAGCTTCGACTATATGGACATTTGTCAGCAGAGTGCTGTCTCTGCTTTCTAATGCACTATCTACATTTGTCATAGCTTTTCCTCCAAGGAGCAAGCATCTTTAAATTTCATGGCTGCATTCAGGTATAACTAGCTGCTACCTTGCCAGTGGCTAGGTTTATAATCCAGGAACACCAGGGCTGTTGGTTCCAATACTGGCCAGGGCCTTCCCTAATCAGTAGAAACTGATGAGGGGCCAGACAAGAAATTCAGGCAAGGCTTCATTGGGGCTCCTGCACCAGGTACAGGATAGAGGGAAAACAAGTAACAGGTTTCCTTGCTCATTCCTTTTATGGGGTGAAGGTAGGGGTGTGTCCAGGGCTCAGCCGGAGGGGTGGCATAGGTAGATTCCCACTCATTTGTGGTGTTAACTGCCGGGGGTATGTGCGGTACCCTGCTTTTGCTCCTGACACCCAACTTTTTGTTACTCCCAACTCTTCTGAAATGATAGTTGGGTTTTTTGTCTTTTTGTATCTTTTGGTCCAGAATTTCCCACAACTGTGCATGCATGCAGTTATTTTTAGTTCCATGTATGTCCAGGTACAAGCATTGCAGCACTGCAGCAAAGGGCCCCGGGTCCCAGCTTGTCTCAGTCTGACTCCAGAACTCAAGTGCTGTTCACATTTATGAATGACTTCACTTCGGTTTCGCTCAAGGTGTAATATTAGTCTAAGCCAGGCCAGATTCCACATCTCTAGCTGATGAGTGACTCTGAAATGTGCATGTGACCTAACCGGCAAATAAATGAAACACAGAGAGGAGTAGTTTACCTTCTTCCTCTGGCTGTTATCATATCTGCCAGTGATGCCTGTAAATCCTGTGGCCATTTTTGAGCACATAACCATCCATAAAATGAAGCCCAGGCTGAGGATGACAGAATAAAAAGAAGAGAAGAATTTGGGTCCTTGATGACATTATTGAGACACTGATCAAAAGAACCTGCCACATGGCTAGGCTTCCAGGCTCATGAGATAAATTTTCTTTTCGCTTTTTTTCAGTTTGCATTGTAGGTTTTGGTTCCATTCAGGAAAATTCATTCTACCAAATTTGTTGAAGTTCGTTTTGTTTAAGTTTTTATTGAGCACCCACTATATGCCATGCCCTGTTCTAGGTGCTGGTAATACAAAAGTAAAGAAGACATCAATGTCTACTTTTATTGCACTTAATAGTCTAGTTTGGGAGGACAGGAAATAAGGTGTAAGAAATAGATGGATTATCTTAGACATACCAAATTCTAAAAAGAAAATAAAGTGGTGTAAGGTACTGGAGAATTGCTAGGAGCTATGGAAGAGGAGAGGGCTTATTTGGTGGCTCAGATGGTAAAGAATTCGCCTGCAATGCGGGAGACCTGGGTTTGACCCCTGGGTTAGGAAGATCCCCTGGGGGAGGGCATAGCAACCCACTCCAGTATTCTTGCCTGGAGAATCCCCATGGACAGAGGAGCCTGGGATTGCAAAGAGTCAACACACTGAATGACTAATCACACACACAGAAGAGAATGGAGTCAGCAAAGCTATTAGATGTAAGCAGAAGCGGGCCAAGTACAGGAATAAGCACCCCTCAGTTTTTGTAAAAGCTTTGTAATGATAGTTACCAGAAATAACCCAGATGTCCATCTATGGGATCCTAATAAAATAAATATTGGTACATTATGTGATTAAATAGTATATTTTCAGTAAAAATATTAGCATATAAAATTATATTGCTTATATGATGCTATCTCCAAGATAAATTATTAATAAAAAGAGAAAGCTGAGTAAGAAACAGTATATAGTGTGTTACCTCAATTCTGGGAATTAGTAAAAGTATAGCTGTATATAAATATTGGTATAAATATATTTCTGACTGGATATGAAAGAAAGTTTATTGGTGTCCTTTAGGAGAGGTGAGAGAAGAGAGACTATCTTTTACTTTGTGCCTTTCTGACAGTTTTAGAATTTATTTTACCATGTGCCTTTTTAATTTATTGAAAAAACTCCATTTAAAAAATTTAGTGACATCTAAATTGTCTTTCAATGCAAATCTGAGTTCAGCAATAATTAATCTAAGTAAATATCATTGCTTAGGAGGAATTGCTTTTGATATACATGACATCAGAGGGAAAGAACTTGACTTTAAATTGGAACCAGGCAAAAAATGAGGCCATCTGTTCTACCTGGTGTCACCTGGCATACAGTCTCCCCACCATCAGGGATAAAAGCTGCAGGAAAAGATTCTACCTCCAAATGCTCTGCAGCTACCAAGAGCAGCATTGTGTGGGGCCAGCTGCCAGGATTATCCACAAGACAGTGTCAGGGCAGAGAGATGATGCGGAGGATGATAAAAAATATTTGAGGATGCTGCAGGAGGCCAAAACCCTGAAAGACGATGGCAGTACCTAAGGAAGTGCCCACATAGCCAGAAACCTCTGAAGACCTGGAGGTCGATGAGGGAAAATAAGGTTATCAGCAGGTGTATTTACATGGCCTTCCAGGGGATTTTACTCCCCAGGTCTTTTGATCTGAGCCAGGCCAAAAGCCCACATTGATTTCACTTAAGCTGTGACCTCCCTCTTCACTGAACATGTGTTTTGAAAAATCCTCACCTGCTCCATGTCAAACTCACATTTGTAACACAATCAGCAGGTCTCCAAAGGAGGCTGACTCAAAGCCAACTTTGATAGCAGAACGGTTCGGGCGATCCACTATGGTGATGAGATTAGTGACAGCCTGCTGTTCTGCATGCCTGGTTGTTATCCTTCCAGTTTTGTTTTCTTGTCTTATCAATAACGATCACCTATTTGGTGGCTAGTGAGGCATTTTCTGATAAATAGCACATGTGGTGAGAAATGATCAATCAAGATGAGGAAAACAGGCTTTTGTTCATCCATGAAAGTTTTCATACACTTACAGTTCTGTCCTGTGAGTACCTGTTCCTCAGTGTGCCACATGCCATTGCTTAATGATAACCAGAATTGCTGGAAACCTTGGGACTTTAGGCTGTTTTATACATGAGCAATGGGAGTGTGCAGAGTCTTAGCCACTGGACCACCAGGGAAGTCCCAGTCCTCTGACATTTTGGGACGCCATGGACTGTAGCCCTCCAGCCTCCTCTGTCCATGGAACTTTCTGGGTGCATTTCCTACTCCATGGGATCTTTCCAACCCAGGGATTGAACCCATTTCTTTTGCATCTCCTGCATTGGCAGGTAGATTCTTTATCTCTGCGCCACCTGGGAAGCAATAGCCTTTTTTTTTTTTTGCTGCACTGGGTATTAGTTCCTGTATGTGGGATCTAGCTCCCTGACCAGGGATCGAGCACCGGCCCCCTGCATTGGGAGCTTGGAGTCTTAGCCACTTGGCGACCAGAGAAGCCCCAGCCATAGATTTTGATGGATAGACTTTCTAAATTTAAATATGGTCCAGTTTTTCAGCCTATTGCTTTTTGGTTATTGCTTTATGTATACAGTTCAAGCAATCTTTTTCATAAATTATGAAGGAAGGCACTTTAAGTTGCCTTCAGATGATTCTGATATTTGGAATTATAAACTCACATTATGCTAAGCATACCATCTAAGAGAACTATACCTGAACCAGTGAAGAACAAATGGTCACCTTTTGTCAAGCCTCTAAGACTGGAGATTCCTTACCTGTTGTTTTTTGAATTAAATTTATCTTGATTGTTAAATTGTCCAGATTATTTTGGTGTGACTTAAGTATATTTATCCTTGTAGACATCAGGATTTGTTTGCTTTTATTAATACGTCATGAAGGAGAAGGCAATGGCAACCCACTCCAGTACTCTTGCCTGGAAAATCCCATGGATGGAGGAGCCTGGTGGGCTGCAGTCCATGGAGTCGCTAGGAGTCGGACATGACTGAACGACTTCACTTTCACTTTTCACTTTCCTGCATTGGAGAAGGAAATGGCAACCGATTCCAGTGTTCTTGCCTGGAGAATTCCAGGGACGGGGGGGCCTGGTGGGCTGCCGTCTCTGGGGTCGCGCAGAGTCGGACACGACTGCAGCGAGTTAGCAGTAGCAGCAGCATACATGAACTGTGCAAGTTTAACCAGACCTTTAACTCTTTCTAACGTGCTTTTTCCCTTCCTGACATAGGCAGAGGTGGCAATCCAAGGATGAGAAAGGGAAAGTACCCAGTGGTTGCCATTTGAATTTGAGTTTGTCTTGCAAATCCTAAACTCTAAAATACATTCTCTCATCTAAAGCAAGCAAGACTGTGACATGTCGCTTTCCTATGCTCATGGCCAGTATCACTAAATCAGCACTCTCTCCTATTGCTCTGGAAGAGAACTTAGAGCTTCATCAATTACTTTAGAACTGCCCTGCAAGCTAGACTATCTGCCACCCCTGCAGTCGCTCCAGCCAGGCTTCTGCTTTGAGTTTTGTCCATGGTTTGGGTCCCAGTGGTGTCGATTTCCCTTGCATTTATACAGTGTGATGTGCACGTAGTCTAGTGTACCATGCCATTGCTAACAGATGACTGCTAAGACCTTCTAACTTGCACAGAACACATCCTTATGCTGAAAAGGAAGCTAAACTTTTCCCACGGATCATTGTCTGTCATTGAGAGAAAGTTTGGAAATTGATGGTTTCCTCATTAAATTACTTCTTCAGACTTTCTTTTTTAAGAATTAGTATATTTATTATAATTTTAGGCTAATTACTTTACAATATTCTAGTGGTTTTGCCATACATTGACATGAATCAGCCATGGGGGTTCAGTTCAGTTCAGTCGCTCAGTTGTGTCTGACTCTTTGCGACCCCATGGATCGCAGCACGCCAGACCTCCCTGTCCATCACCATTTTCCAGAGTTCACTCAGATTCACGTCCATCGAGTCTGCGATGCCATCCAGCCATCTCATCCTCTGTCGTCCCCTTCTCTTCTGCCCCCAATCCCTCCCAGCATCGGAGTCTTTTCCAATGAGTCAACTCTTCGCATGAGGTGGCCAAAGTACTGAAGTTTCAGCTTTAGCACCATTCCTTCCAAAGAACACCTAGGGCTGATCTCCCCTAGAATGGACTGGTTGGGCTGCCGTCTATGGGGTCGCATAGAGTCGGATACGACTGACACGACTTAGCAGCAGCAGCAGCAGCATCTGCATATCTGAGGTTATTGAGATTTCTCCCGGTGATCTTGATTCCAGCTTGTGTTTCTTCCAGCCCAGGATTTCTCATGATGTACTCTGCAGAGAAGTTAAATAAGCAGGGTGACAATATACAGCCTTGACATACTCCTTTTCCTCTTTGGAACCAGGCTGTTGTTCCATGTCCAGTTCTAACTGTTGCTTCCTGACCTGCATACAGATTTCTCAAGAGGCAGGTTAGGTGGTCTGGTATTCCCATCTCTTTCAGAATTTTTCACAGTTTATTGTGATCCACACAGTCAAAGGCTTTGGCATAGTCAATAAAGCAGAAATAGATGTTTTTCTGGAACTCTCTTGCTTTTTTGATGATCCAGCAGATGTTGGCAATTTGATCTCTGGTTCCTCTGCCTTTTCTAAAACCAACTTGAACATCAGGGAGTTCACGGTTCACGTATTGCTGAAGCCTGGCTTGAGAATTTTGAGCATTACTTTACTAGTGTGTGAGATGAGTGGAATTGTGCGGTAGTTTGAGCATCCTTTGGCATTGCCTTTCTTTGGGATTGGAATGAAAACTGACCTTTTCCAGTCCTGTGGCCATGGGTGTACATGTGTCTCAAAAATAACTCAATATAGGGGAAAGAAATTTTAGCTCTTGTCCCTATCCACTGTCTTTCCAGGTCTCCTTTCAAGGGAAGGGTGGTAGGGGTGGAATTTCTAACATAATTGGTCAGCAATCAAGGCTTATTAATGGATATTCATGGATAGGGCCATGGCATTAAAAGACCTTAACCCATATCCTGCTCCTCTCTCCATTGCCATCCACTATGCACAGGTGGGTTGTAAGTCAACTAGGACTTGTGTTTGGCAGGACATGTCACCTGGCTCTCCTTTTCTCAGACTTCATGAATGCACTCCCCCAGCTGAGTCAGGACCCTCCTTGGAGCCCTACCATCACTTTGCCTGCATGCCAGCACGTGTGCATGTGTGCAAGTCATGCCAGACATTGCACTGGGTTAGCATCTCATTCACTAAACTTCTTTCAATTAACTAAACAGTACCTACTATGTGCAAGCATTATGGAAGTCATGGGCTTGTAGTGCTGCACAGAACAATGAAAAATAGACCTTTCATTCTAGTAAATAAGTGAGTAAAACTAGAGTTCCCCAGATGGTTGTAAGTTCTTTGGAAAAAATAAAGGAGGCAAGTGATATAAGGAATAGAAGGGTTCAAAGGAGATGCATTCTGATTGCAGTAAGTGTGGTCAGGAAAGCCCCACTGAGAAGGAGACAGGTGAATGATACCCAAGGAAGAAAGGATCAAATCATGTGACTATTTTAGGGAAAGAGCAGGCCAGATATGTAAAAGATAAAGGCTAAGAGTAGAGGCATGTCCAAGTGTTTGAAGCAAGGAGGTCAAGTGGCTGGAAAGAGCAAGCAAAAGGGAGGCTCATAGGAGGTGAGGTCTGAGTCACAAGGTGGATAGTGGGGAACAGATGGTGTGGGACCCTGTAGGTCCTTGTGATGACTTTGGATTTGACTCAGTATTAGAGGAAATGAAGAGGGTGCTGTCTTCAGTGCCTGTTGCTCCTGTTACAAATGACCATGAGTTTAACAGCTTGAAACAACCCAAACTTATTCTCTTGTAATTCTGGAAGTCAGAAGTCTGCAATTGGTTTCACTGGACTGAGGTCAAGGTGTCAGTGGAAAGATTCCTTCTGGAGGCTGGGAGAAGAGCCTTTGTTTCCTGGCCTTTCTCAGGGTCTAGGAGTCACCTGCTTTCCTTTACTTCTGGCCCCTAATTCCATCTTCAAAGCATGTTGTTGCAATCTCTGCTTTCATCATCACATCATTTCTCCTTTAACTCTGTTCAAGCATCCACTTATACGGACCCATGTAGTTACATCAGACCTCCTCCTCCGAGATAATCTCATCTCAAAATCTTTAACTTACTTGTACCTGTGGCATCTCTTTTGCCATATAAGGTAACATGCATAGGTTCTGGGGGTTAGGATCTGGCCATACATGGGAAGACATTGCTCTCTCTGGGCTTCCCTGGTGGCTCAGACAGTAAAGAATCTGCCTGTAAAGCAGGAGAATTGAGTTTGATCCCTGGGTTGGGAAGATCCCTTGGAGAAGGGAATGGCAACCCACTCCAGTATTCTTGCCTGAAGAATTCCATGGACAGAGAAGCCTGGTGGGCTAGAATCAATGGGACTGCAAGAGTCAGACACGCTTGAGCAACTAGCACTTTCACTTTTTTTTTCTTTTCACTGTTCACTCTACCACAGATACCTTGGTCTGGCTTATGTTTTTAAAGGGTTCTTTGGCTGCTGTCTTAAAAAGAGAGTTCTGGAATTGCAAAGGTGGAAACAACAAAACATGTAAGGTGGCTATTGCAGTACCCCAGACCAAAGATGGTGATGGTACAGTTGCAGGTGATGGCAGCAGCGTGACCGAGAAGTCATATCCAGGGTATGTTTGGAAGATAAAGTCAGCATGGTTTGTTGATGTGGGTCATGAAAAAGAAGAGGAACTGACTTCTCCAAGTTTTCAGTCTGAGAAATTGGAAGGATAGATACGATTTTTCCAAAGTGAGAAAGGTTATTGAAGGAGCAAATTTAAAGGAAAAATAATGAGTTTGGTTATACATTAAATTTGAAATTAAATATTACATTCGAAATAATATGTCGACATTTGAATTGTTAGCAGTTGAACCTAACCAGGCAAATCAGATTAACCTTTACTATAAATGTGTGCTGAGAGATGTTACATATTGTGCTTTAAATACCATTTGGCTCTTATCCCTTGCATATAATTCACATGGGAATATTGAAAGAGCAGGAGAACGTGGGAAATGGGTGTGAGCAGGGCAGTATTCGGGTACTACCAAAACTCTGTCATATCATCAAAATGATGTGACAAAGACCTCAAATCCCATTTAACCCTAACACTGAATATTTGCAAATACAGTTGCAGTGTCTGAGTCTGACACTGCGATCTACTAAGATCACTTGTATCTTGGTTGATGGTCTGTTTCAATGGTCTTAAATGCTGGTTTGCATAGAAACAATTTGGAAGAGTGTGTTAAAATGCAACTGAGGAGTCTGAGTCAGAAGGGCGAGATGGTAATAGCAGTGATCTGCAACTAGGGTAACAGCGGGGAAGGAGAGAGAAAGGACAGATGAATTGTGGTAAATGATACATGCGGTAGGGATTTGGTTTGGTTTGAGGTTAAGACTTTATTGAAGACTTAGACTGTACAGTTATGCTATCACTGTATTCTCACAATACCCTAAGAAGTGGATGTGTGTGTGCAGGCTAAGTTGCATCAATCGTGTCTGAGTCTCCAGGCAAAAATACTGGAGTGGGTTGCCATGCCCTCCTCCGAGGGATCTTGGAGGAAACTACTATTTTTAGTCTCATTTCACAGATGAGAAAACAAAAGCCGTAATGAATTAGATGACTTTCCCAGATCACATTGCCCATCAAAGCAGAGCTGAGATCTTAAGCTGGGTTTGTTTCGCTCTGATTCGTGTATCCTTGCCAGTACTGAGTGTTCTGTGATGCTGATCAGAACTTGCATTGATGAGTGGTTGGATGTGGAGAAGGGGACGATTCTAAGATGATGATGAATATGTCTGGATTTATGTTGGGACTTGTGCTTTGAGTTTTGGAGCCAGGTTGCCTAGTTTCAAATATAGACTCTGCCACTTGCCAGTGATGTGACCCTGACCGTGCTACAGAAGCTGTCTATGTCTCACTATTGTCTTCTGTAAATGGGGATACAGACAGCATTGTAGGGTCATTGTGGTGGGTGAAGAAGATAATGCATTGAAGTGTTATTTGCCATGGCCTATAATATCTCTTCAAGGCTTCCCAGGTGGTGCAGTAGGGATACAAGTAGCACTTAAGCTGGATTTGTTTGGCTCTGCTAAGAATCTGTCTGCCAATGCAGGAGACACAGAAGATGTGGGTTTGATCCCCTGGAGGAATGCATGGCAACCCACTTCAGTATTCTTGCCTGGAAAGTTCCATGGACAGAGAGGCCTAAACGCCTATGGAACATGGGGTCACAAAGAGTGAGACACGACTGAGCCCTGAGCACACGTGCACACACACCGCATCTCTACAGCGACCTGCCATCTGCCTTCCTCTCCAGCCTGGTGTCCAAATGACCATTGTGCATCTTGCTCCAGAGCTGCTGGCTTTTTTCTGTCCCACAAACGAGACTGGCTCATTTGGGACATTTGTCTTGAAATGTTCTAGAAATGTCTGCCTAGAAAACTTCCACCGCAGATTGTTTCATGGAAAATTCTTTCTTACCCTTTGAAAGAATGTCAGTTAAAATGTCTCCCCCATAGAGAAGTTTTTCATGTACATGCAAAGGAAAGTAATCTTTCATCCCCAGGTCACTGTCTCATATTACTCTGTTCTGTATCACTATCTGAAGTGGTTTGTTCACTTGATTATTATTAGTATCCCTCCAAATAGAATTCAAGGTACATGATGTCACTTGTTCACTAATATAGCCCTAGCTCTTAGAAGAATACCTGGTATGTACAGGGAACTCCATGAATATTAGTGGAAATACAAAGAAGGGAAGAAAGGATTGGGGAGAGTGAGAGAGAGAGGCGAGAGGGGAAAGATAGTACTTAACATATCACCTGATACATAGAAATAGTAAAACCATACTATTAGTATTATTATTTTAAAATGGTTATTAAGTACCTCCTCTAAGCCAGGCATTTTGCTAGACAAGATTCATCAGCCTTACAGCAGAGTACATTCCATGTTCCTTTAAACCTCTGTTGTATATGATCTGAAAAAATTGAGCGGTGGGGACCGAGTACAGTGGGAATCTCTCTTGGAACTCACAACTACATTTTCAATATATTTAGGAAATTCAGATTTATCTGGAACATATCCCATACACACAATTCACTCTCTAAATCCACATCAGACAGAGTGACCGAACAGATGGACTCTGCGTTGCACCTGGGAGTCTAGCCAACTCTGGCTATGCCAGCATGTTGGAGAATCTCACAGAAGTAGGGCAGAGTTTACAAATTTTCAGAGGAGAGTGAGATCCTAAGTCCCACTTCCAATTTTGAATTACACAGGTTATAGATTTTAAATGGACCTTTTCACTGTTTATTTTCCCTTAGTGTTTGCTCCTTCTTATCTGGAATGATGAGACATCATTTGGTAGCTCTGTCAACCTTATCATCATGGTTATCTGCCTGGCAGAGGATGGCTGCTTTGGAAAACAGATCCAGCTTCTCTAGAGAGTCAGACTTCCAGATCTTCATCTGCAGGTGTGTGAGCACTGGTGAGAAAACAACAGTAAAGGTTCTGTGTACCCAGAGAACTTTTAGGATTTCTTATTCCTTTGCCATCTGGCATTTACAACTGGGTAGAAATGCCCTTCAAATGAGACTGAAATGGCAGTAATTCCTAAGGCCATGGTCTCTGTTAGGAAGAATTTTCCAGTCCTCTCTTGGGCATCTGTAATGAGATTTTCAAGAGGGCAGCACCTTTCCTTGAAAACACCCATTCAAAACAGACTTGGAACTTGTCAGTCGAAAAGTCAAATCTTTACTATCCTTCCAGTTTTGGCAAAATAACTGTTGGACTTCAGTTCAATTCACAAAGACTTAGGAAACATTTTCCTACCAGGCCCAGTGTGTTGTAATTACTATGGTAAACTAGTCACTCTTCTCATGGAATTTATTGTCCAGTGAAAAATAAAATCAAGGTAATAATTCATTACAAGTCACTGTGATGACAGCTAGGCTGTTATAGGGTATTTTCTTGGAACCCAGAGATGTTTACAATCCAGGTTTTGGATTGTAGACAGAAAATCTACTAGAGGAAGAGGTATCTTAATCCAAACCCTGAATAAGACATACCTGAAAGAATCCTAGACCAGAAGCCAAAGGATCTGGGATCCAGGTCCAGCTTTTTTTTTTAGTTATTGGTCTTACAAACATGTGCAAGTCATTTAAAATTAACATCTGTTTCTTCATCTGCAAGATGGGGATAATAATACATGTCATAGTGTCATGTAGCAAAACATATATGCACATGATTGTTAAATTCTAAATCATTCTACACAGTGCAAGAGAAGATATTGTATGAGGCACCATTGCTGTCAGTTTTCTAGCATCCTAACCTGTGTGTGTTTGGACTAGGGCCATAAAGTTGGGCTTTGCCTTTCCCTAGCATCATTCATCTTGAAAAGTGCTTGAGGTTATTTTTTCAACCAGGATCCACAGTTGGTAACCCAAATTTATTTCCAACTTAACTCTGCTGACATTCAATCTTATCTCCCACCACACTCCAAGCTCTGACCCCAGAAGGTGTTTTTCTTCTCTCCATACTTTTCTTGGAAGCAAAAGAAAATGATCCATGAATATTTACCAGTATGATTTGTGACTTGCAAACAGATTTGAAAATAAAATGTTATTATTTCAAACATCAAGGCTAAATAGCTTTCAAACTAAAACCAAGCTCTTATTGCAAAGCAAATATGAGGAACAAGGTTTTTTATGGCAATGCCAAAGATTTATTTGTATGTCTCATCTTTCAGCACTCTCAGTTTTTAGGGCAGCCCTTTCCCTATCATCTTTGGAGGCACCTAAGTTAAAGACCTCTTCTCAACTGAAATACATTTTGCACTAATGAATACAACAGCCACCAATGTGTTCATCTCTAAGAGTAATAACTGGAATCATCTCTGAGGTAGGAAACCAAACTCTAGAAAACCTGGGCCAAATGCCCAGAAAGCCAGTGTCAATTTCTTATAAATATTTGGCAAAAGAAAACACCCCAAATGAAGAGTGAGATGAGAAGACCAAAGATAACCTGAGAGAGAAGGTAAGAGGAGCCACTCCATCAGTGCCAACCTGTGGAAACAGTGCTTACACCCTGCCCCACGTGGTCTTCACTCAAGATAAGCAGCTATTCTCTCTTAGAGACAGACTTCTCTGGAAAGCTTTGATCTAGATGAGAAGTTTTTATCCTGATTGTAGACCTTGGGAAGCTAAGATAAGGCTACTTCTCAACTCAATACAACCTCATCACTTGCTTGATTGGACTAAAAAATCAAATTCCTCAAATAAAGCTAAAACAGTGGCTTGAGGTTAGGGTTCGTGGAGGAGTTTTGTTTTGTTTTGTTTTCAGGAGGGGTTTTTATTCATTAACACCCAGCAGAAGATTTTTGGGACCAGATGTCTCCATCTGGGGCTCCTTCAGAAGAGAACAGAGTGAAACAGTTAAAAACTTGAATTCTGGAATCAAGAATCTTAACTTTATGGGCTTCCTGCATGTCTCAGTGGGTAAAGAATCTGCCTGCAATGCAGGAGACACGGGTTTGATCCCTGGATTGAGAAGATCCCCTGGAGGAGGAAATGGCAACCCACTCTAGTATTCTTGCCTGGGAAATCCCATGGACAGAGAAGCCTGGTGGGCTACAGTTCAAAGAGTCAGACATGACTGAGCTACTAAGTAAGCACATCTTAACTTTAGTTGTTCATGAAGTGTTTGGTTAAAAAAAGCAAATAGGTGAGGTACATATGTCTTTTTAACTTATGGTTTTCTCAGGTATATACCCAGTAGTGGGACTGCTGGGTCACATGGTAGTTCTATTTTTAATTTTTTAAGGAACCTCTATACTGTTCTCCCTAGTGACTGTACCGATTTACATTCCCACAAACAGTGCAAGAGAATTTCCTTCTCTCCAGCATTTATTGTTTGTGAATTTTTTGACGATGGCCATTCTGACTGGTGTGAGTACAGATGAACCTAGTTCCAGGGTAGGAATAGAGACACAGATGTTGAAAATGGACATATGGACATCAAAGGGGTAAGGGAGGGTGGGACAAATTGGGAGATTAGGATTAACAGATACACACTACCATGTATAAAGCATATAGCTAACAGGAAGCTGCTGTATAGCAGAGGAAGCTCAGCTCAGTACTCTGTGATGACCTAGGCAGGTAGGGTGCTGGGCAGGGGTGGTCCAAGAGGGAGGGAATAAATGTCTAGCTGATTCGCTTCATTGTACAGAAGGAAGTAACATGACATAGTAAAGCAATCATACTCCAGTTTAAAAAGACAATGATTCTAAAACAAAATCATAAAAAGCAAACATGAGTAAAGTAAAATTTTCAAAAATGCAGACTTTTCCTATCTAGTCTGTCCCTGTACAAAATAAGGGAGAAATGTAAGTTTTGTTACATTACTTATTTATTGCTCTTTTTTTATTATTTATTTTTTATTTATTACTCTTCGTGCCTTAGTCACGTTTCCTGTGCTGTGATCCCCATGTTCCCTGCTTCCTTCACTGTCAATGTGACATATCTTCCAAGCTTGCATGTATCAAATTTACCTGTCTTAGTTCTCATTAATGAGGGGAATTATATTTTCAGATTTTCAAGGTAAAAACTGGTGAAGTGTTAGTTGTTCAGTCACATTTGACCCTTTGCAACCCCATGGGCTGTAGCCTGCCAGGCTCCTCTGTCCATGGTATTCTCCAGACAAGAATACTGGAGTGGGTTGCCATTTCCTTCTCCAAGGGATGGTCCCAACCCAGGGATCAAACCTGGGTTTCCCTCACCTAGAATTCAATATTTGATGACTCCTGGTACCTTGGTTGTGCCAGTCCTAGCTGTATTTTACAGAATATCCCTGAATACAAATGCCTTCATGAAAAGGAATATCTATCTAAGTCTAAATTGTTTAATAGGCCAATCAAAATATAATCTTCAATGGAGATGCTTTCTACTCTTCAAATCATTCAACCTACCATCTAGATCTAGTTAGGAATAAGCATTCATACAATGAATATGAAATACTGAGATTAAAGACAGCATCAATCATTCACTTTAAAAAACTCATATCTAGATGGCTGGTGCCAAAAGTCTCATAAATGAGCAGCTGCCTAAGGTGAGTATTGTATTTGACATATCTAAATGTCTTCATCTTAGGAAACTGAACAAAAAGTAAAGTTGAGTGTTTCCTTATTCTTTGAAAGTCCAGATCTTTAGAGTATTCCCCTCCATTTGTTTTTCCTGCATCTGTTATTTTGCTATAGGCTGTCAGAATGCCAAGATGAACATGATCATTACTAGTTAAATAGACCGTTTTAGCGAAAAAGAAAACCCAAAGGGAAGATAAGGGGGGTAAATCTGCTATGGGCTGCATATGAAAAGAGGTAGCTGAGAAGGACATGATTCCTGGTGGAGAAAGGGAAGAAAGTCAGCTTAATGTTTTAGCCCATCTTTGATTTTTAGAGGAAGATGAATGCTGAGCTTGCTACAGATGGAAAAGAAAGAATAGCAGGAAAGTGGCAGTACATGGGGGAGAAAGCAGGTCTTTGGGTAAAGACACTTGCCCACTCTAGGATGCTTTACAGGGAAAAGACTCTCTATTTTTTGGACAAGTTGACTCATATAAAAATGAAGATGTTGTACTAAGTGGTCTCCACCGACCCTTGGAGGGATACTCTGATGCTTAAGGAGCTCAGAAAACTGCTTGGGGTGCTTCGAACCTATCAGCTCTGTGATGAAAATCTTCACGTATCACCTCTTTCCTCTTGCATAATTTCAGGGCACTTATCAGTAGATTAGGCAGTGGGGGTCAATTCCAAGACCTGAAAAAAAGTCATTTTGCTTTCTCAGCATCGATTTCAATTGTATATTTTGGTTTTTGACGTGTAGAACAGATTGTGAAAAATAAACTCTCCAAGCTGTACTGCAGAACTATTAGACACAGCATCTCACCCACTGGTTAAGTGTTTTAAAGGATTTGTCTGCAGATACACCATGGAAACGAGACACAATGATGTGATGAGCTTTGTATCTTTTAAGTGGGCTGTATTTCTAGTTGAAAAGGAGTACAACCAAGTTCTTATCTTTGGAAATGGTGGGAATAATACAGAGCCTAGGAGTTGCAGTTGGCCTGGGGCTGCTTCTGCTTCTGTCCCAGTCATTCATTCATTCAACAAATATCTACTGAGTATCTATTATGTACCAGGCACTGTGCTAGGCATTGAGGAAACAGTGGTAAGACCATCTTGGTCCTTACTCCAATGAGATGTACAGTTTAAAGGGTGCCATTTCAATTTCATGGGAGATAGCCTAGAGTTACCTCTTAGGGAAATTCTCCCATAATAATAGCACTTTGGAACTGAAAGATAGCTCTCCTGCCTCTCCGCAGCCTTCTAGTTCTTTAGATATTGTTCATATGAGATATTTCCCCTCTGCTACTCCTGAACACACTACAGTTTATCAGGGTGCCTTTAAGTGGGGCATCAGACATGAAACCCAGATGTTTCTAATCTGAGAAGAAGGAAAGAGGATTTTCCATTCTCCCTGTTTTGAGCCCATAGTTATATTAATATAGTCTGCCATTCTATTTTCTCTAATAATAGTATTATAATAATGATGGTGGTAATAAATAAGATTAAAAGGATGCCAAGACTTTGAATGACTGGGCAAGTCTGTCTTACATCTCTGTTTTGGTTTGATTCCCCAAAGAATAGAGATAAGTTGGGATATAATTACAAGACCTAAATAGGTTGACTCTGAAATATACTCTCTATATGTAGAGAAACACTTACCTCCTCCCTATACTTCTCTTCCTGCACACTCCCCAGCTGGCAGTGCCTATTAAATCTTCAGGTCCTAACCTCACTACCTCCAGGAAGTCTTCCTTAACTCCCACACCTCTTCAGTTTGCCCTCTTAGGTTTTTCCACAGTATCTTGCCTTTGCTTCTTATGGCACTCATCTTGCTATATTTGATATGGTGTTGTTTTTTGTATTCATGCAACCATGAGTTCAAAATGAGTATATATGGACTAGCGATCTACTTTTCTCTAGACCAGTCAAGCATTACATCACTTGCTACTCTGAATTAAAACAAACAAACAAACACAGATCTGTCTTCAAGAGGTTTATTTATTCACAATGAATATTCTTTCATTAGGTCTATTCTGATCTCCAGTCTGTAGAAACATGACTTATTTTGGTTACTGGAACAGAATTTTTTAAATGCATAACTTTTAAGGACCATTTGGTGAATGTGAGAGGGGACAGTTTAACAGTCATCAGGCTGCTGCTCCAGCTTGGAAGTCCAGGGATCCCTCCAGACCACTTCTAGATGATCTGTTCAGGAAATTACTCAGATCTTGGTCCTACAAGGCAGATATCCTCAGGGTGATATTATTAGTGATGAGAGAAGAGACTGTGTTATTTCTCCCTTAAAACACTCACCGAAGAGTCCTCATGCAGACCAATGAAACACAAGCCAGGACCTAGGCAATTAGCAGGGCTTCCCACGTGGCTCAGTGGTGAAGAACTGCCCACCAGTGCAGGAGACACAGGTTCAATCCCTGGGTCAGGAAGGTCTCCTGGAGTAGCAATCTACTTCAGTATTCTTGCCTGATAAATCCCATGGACAGAGGAGCCTGGCGGGCTACAGTCCATGAGGTCACAAAGAGCTGGACATAACTGAAGTGACTGAGCACACACACAGGCAATTAGTAAAAAAAAAAAAAAAAAAAAAGAATGTAGCATAAGTTTCTAAGAGACTTTGAATTAAACCCCAAATCTGTCCGTTATCAGCCTCACACAAGTCACCTCCATTCAATGTGCCTCACTCTCCTCTGTTGTCAAGTGGAAATAATATTTTCTTTTCTTGAAACTATGCCTATAATCTAATATATCCTGATCTTAAGAGATATATGGTAGCATACAGACCAAAGAGTATCCCATGTGAAATGGCCAGGGGAGGGTGCAGGGGAAGGGCAGTAGATTGCTACTCTTATGAAGCAAGTAGTTGTTCTGAAAAGATTCTTTTATACTTGGGCTTCTCAAACTATAGCAGGAATCAGGCTCAACTACAGGACTTGTTAAAATAAAGATGGGCCTGAGTCCTTAAGTTTCTCATCCAGTAGGTATGAAATGGGCCAGGCATTGGGCTGGGCCCTGGAGATATGCGGGTGAAGTCACTGGTCCCTACCATTACAGATCTAACAACTTAATGGAGGAGGCAGACATTAAACAATGCTCTGACATGTAGAGTTTTAAGAAGACAATATCATATTCAGACTTCTCCTCTAGAATATCATTAAGCCCTGTGTTGGTTCTCAAACTTTGGTGTACAAAGAAATTATCCAGCATGTGTGCCTGCTAAGTCACTTCAGTCATGTTCAGTTCTTTGTGACCCCATGGACTGTAGCCCACAAAGACTCCTCTGTCTGTGGAATTTCCCAGGCAAGAATACTGGAATGGGTTTTCATTCACTCCTCCAGGTGATCTTTCCATCCCAGGAATCGAACCCACATCTCTTATGTCTCCTGCATTGGCAGGTGGGTTATTTACCTCTAGGTTCCCAGGTTCTTCACACTTGGGAAGCCCAGAATGAAAGTTTTAGTCGCTCAGTTGTTTCAGATTCTTTGCAACACCACAGACTACAGCTGTCCTGGTGGGGGGGGGAAGTGGGAAGAACCGGGGAACCTAGAGGTAGAGAACCCACCGGCCAATGCAGGAGACATAAGAGATGTGGGT
>NW_024070189.1:37729579-37936333 GCF_014754425.2 Oryx dammah
CTCCAGGCAAAAATACTGGAGTGGGTAACCATTCCCTTCTCCAGGGGTTCTTCCCAACCCAGGGATCAAACCTGGGTCTCTCGCCTTTGCAGATGGATTCTTTACCATCTTAGCCAGCAAGAGGGATGTTAAAATGCAGATGCAGGCTCCACCCTCAGTGAGTTCAGTAGGTCTGGGGGAAAGCCAAGCACCTGAATGTTTCACAAGTTCCCCAAGTCATCCTAATGTAGGCGGTCCTCATGCCACACTCTGAAAACACTGCTTTGGAACAAGACATTATTCTTTGCTGATGGAGCTTTAAGGTAGCCTCCCAAGTTGAAATAGACCAGATTGTCTTTCCTTCCATTTTAATAAAGGATTTATTCAAAATTAAATCTCTGTTCTTCAGTCTCTTCTGTTGTTTCAGTGGCCTTCGGGGAGCTCTTTTAATTAAGTAACTCATGGAGAGAACACCTGTTCAAGGAGTGCCTTGGCTTTATTTGGAAAGCAATGATTAAAAACCAAAATCTCACTGATTCTGGAAGGAAATGGGCATCTATTTGTTTGAAGGCATAGGTGATATTTGCAAGATGGGAGACAACAGGGAGAATATATGGTACACTGTATATGATATTCAGGACTTCCCAACTGGCGCTAGTGGTAAAGAAACTGTCTGCAATGCAAGAGACCTGAGTTCAATCCTTGAGTGAGGTGGATCCCCTGGAGGAGGGCATGGCAATCCACTCCAGTATTCTTGCCTGGAATATCCCATGGACAGAGGATCCTGCCAGGCTACAGTCCATGGAGTTGCAAAGAGTCGGGCTCACTGAGTAGCTAACACACATACTATGTTCTATATCGTATGTGTATAGTATTCTATTTAGTATATAACATATACCATAAGCACCATCTGGTAATATTGAAGCAGGTAGGTAAGGCAAATAGGTTTGCCATCAGTCATGTAACCATTCTTGTCACTGAGGGGGGCTGTATGGAGCTATGTGAAAGAATACTCCTACTTTTACTTCTGGATTCAGTGGCACTCATTCAGAATGAGTGCAGGAGTGACATGATGGAACAAAGAACTGACAGGCTTTAGTCCCTGCTCTTTCAAGACAGGGGTGCAAACAATGCCAGTGTAGAGATAAATCATCGTAAGTCCAATTCACCTGAGGCCTCTAAGAGACTTGCAGGCACTTAATCTACCACCCCAGCAAGCAGGACCATGTCAACAAGGGTTGCCCTTTTCTCCACATTCCCCACGGACACAATCCAATGCTCTGCTAATGGCCTTTTCATGTTGTAAGGCTTGGCCCCTCTGTAACATGAGAAGGAGAGCATGAAGGTACAATTTACATTGTCAGACTAGCTTGACAAGACATTAGCACAATCTGTAACAGGAGGGAAAGAAAAGTCCAATCTCTATTAAAAATTAACTGGAAATCATGGCATGTATCAAATGGATAAAAATTCTTTGCCTCTGGCTAGGAGGAAAAGTGTGTATATAAGAAAGAGAGATTTAAGTCATCGGGCTTCTATCTAATCAGAATATGTTTTTGCTAACCTCTGTTATGAAAATTGAAAAATTGGTGTTAATTACAATCTAAAAAGAAATTCTGAGTGACATTCACAATGACTTCTGGTCCGTAATCTTTTATTGATATAGCCACGTGCCAGTCTCCACAAGTGAGTCATCCATCAGGTCCACCCATTATGCCATTATGACTTTCCTTGGCATTCATTCAGAAATGTTTATGGACTATAAGGCACGCAGAGGACAGAGTGAGTCACTGTAGGAGGGCACAGTATTTAACCACAGAAACACGCTCTTCATCTGGGGAGATGAGGTGTATGGGAAACATATCCTTTCATGCACATAAAACCAACAGTCTGCATTCTTCCTGGCAGCTTCCACAGTAAAGAGACTGAGGCAATCAGAGAAGACTTCTTGTAGGAAGCAGAAGAAAATCTTGCAGAGTCATAAGGTGAGAAGCAGTCATAATTTGCTGAAGAGAAACAGAGTGCATTCTAAGCCGAAGATCCAAAAGGCCCAGCGCTTCAATCAGGCAAGTCCTTCCCTTATGAAAACACTGGGAATTATAGAGAATAAGGTCCATCCTGAATAATCAAATAAATGTAAAATTAAAATAATTCCACTGATTAAATTGGCAATATAAGATAATTATCAACAGAGCTGGAAAATCCTGCTCTGATGTGGGTGTGATTTGCTATGACTTTTCTGGAAGGACAATTGACAACTTTTGTCAGTGGTCTTAAATTTGTTATATCCTTTAAGATAAAAATATCACATTTATGAAATAATATGTATGTTGTTAAATCTAAAGAAGTCCATTGCAGAGTTATTTAGAGACTTTTATAAAATGGAAAAATTGGGGGGAAAAAACCTATATGTCCAGTAGTTTAGAACTGGTTTAATTATGGCACATTCATATGATCAGACAATAAGGAGACTATTTAATAACTTGGAGAATATTTGTAACAACTGATGAAGAATATGATCCAGTTTTTGTTGTAGAGATTATGTACATTAAAATAACATCTAAAAGTCTAGAAATATGTTCAACAAAATATCAATGAATGACGGTTCTGAGTTGTAATATTAAGGGCGATTTTTACAAATTTATCTGCCATGTCCACAGTTTATCTAATAAACAGTATAACTTCAGAGATTTTTCTTTTCTTTCCTATTTCTCTAAACAGGAAAAATATTTTTTCACAACTAAGGAAAGAGATTGAATGGGTAAAGATCAGTGTTTTTATTGCTCACAGGATAAAGTTCAGAGTCCTTTGCATGGCTTGGCCCCACCTGCCACTCCACCCTCATCACTCCTGTTCCAGCCAACTCTCTCACTACTAGCCATGTAGGCCCACAGACTTTTTCCTATTGCTGCTGCTAAGTCACTCAGTCGTGTCCGACTCTGTGCGACCCCATAGAAGGGAGCCCACCAGGCTCCGCCATCCCTGGGATTCTCCAAGCAAGAACACAGGAGTGGGTTGCCATTGCCTTCCCCAATGCATGAAAGTGAAGAGTGAAAGGGAAGTCGCTCAGTCGTGTCCGACTCTTAGCGACCCCATGGACTGCAGCCTACCAGGCTCCTCAGTCCCTGGGATTTTCCAGGCAAGAAGACTGGAGTGGGGGCCATTGCCTTCTCCGTTTCCTATTACAGAGCCTGAACATAGTAAATTACATTATTTTTGCAGTTTTTCATTGCCATCGCTTTCCTGTAGGAGGATCACATTCCTGTCAACTGCTATGCCCCCAGTGTTGAGGACCATCATTCCTGTGCCACTGGCTTTGTACTTTGGCCAAAGGAATGCACACAGGACAAGGCCACACCCAGTCAGAAGCCCTTAGAGTCATGGCACGTTTCCACCAGTGCTCTTGACCTTTCTTTATGCTACCCGAATACCATGTCTCACACAGGGACTGTTCCTGCAGTTTGAGTATCTAAATGAGAAGCAGAGTCCTAGCCTAGCCATAAATGGAGTCAACCACAGCCTATCTGTAAAATAAGCAAGTAAGCCACAGAGACATGGAGGTCATTTGCCACCACAACAAAACTAGCACACGGCGTCTCTCTGTTTGTCACATTCTGTCTGGCCACCCCTACTCCATGAGGCTAACTCCATCCTGCCTTCACATCCCAGTTCTCATCTAACCCTTAGGCCAGGTCAAATTCCTTCTCACACATGCACTCTCAGCACTGCTTCCTCTTAACAATTATCACAATATTAATGTCACAATTTTTGTGTGATTGTTCAGTCAACATCCTGTATGCCAATGGGCTGTGAACTCCTCAGAGCAGTAATCATGACTATCTGCTCATCCATTGTATCCTCAGGACCTATCAGTTCTTGGCACATAGCATATCCTCAATTTAAAAAAAAAGAGAAGAAAATTTATAAACAGTGCTGCGATGAACATTGGGGTACATGTGTCTCTTTCTATCCTGGTTTTCTCGGTGTGTATGCCCAGCAGTGAGACTGCTGGGTCATAAGGTAGTTCTATTTGCATTTTTTAAAGGAATCTCCACACTGTTCTCCATAGTGGCTGTACTAGTTTGCATTCCCACCAACAGTGCAAGAGGGTTCCCTTTTCTCCACACCCTCTCCAGCATTTAGATGAATAAATGAAGGAAAGCATCGCTAAAATAATAAAGAACCTTGAACATAGAGTTGAGAAGCATAAATCAAAGAAGCAAATGTTTAGACAAGATTATTTGTCTTTAGGTGAGAAAAATTATGAGTCTTCTAATAGTACAAATAAATATGTGCTAACAGTGTTCAGGATCTCCTGAATAATAATAATGATATTTAAGCCTTTTTCTGTTAAAAGCACTTTATAGATATTAGTTTGTATCATCTTGGTAACAGCCCTATGATATAAGTACTGCTGTTATCGCAGAAGGAAGGTTAGCACTTTGGCCAAACATGTAACTGGAAGCTGGTAAAGAATGAGTTGAATCCAACCCAAAGTCTGTGTTTGTAACCACTGGACCCTAATACCATCCCTTTGGTCTGAAGATTATGTTGTTGTTGTTGTTCAGTCACCAAGTTTTGTCTGACTCTTTGTAACCCTATGAACGTCAGCATGCCAGGCTCCTCTGCCCTTCGCTATCTCCCAGAGCTTACTCAAACACATCCATTGAGTCAGTGATGCCATCCATACATCTCATCCTCTGTCGCCTTTGTCTCCTCCCATCCTCAATCTTTTCCAGCATCAGAGTCTTTTCCAATGAATTGGCTCTCCGCATCAGGTGGCCAAAGTATTGGAGCTTCAGCATCAGTACTTCCAATGAATATTCAGGACTGATTTCCTTTAGGATTGATTGGTTTGATCTCCTTGCAGTCCAAAGGACCCTCAAGAGTCTTCTCCAGCACCACAGTTTGAAAGCATCAGTTCTTTGGTGTTCAGCCTTCTTTTTGGTCCAACTCTCACGTTTGTACATGACTACTGGAAAAGGCATAGCTTTGACTATATGGACGTTTGTCTCTGCTGTTTAATATGCTGAGTCCTGAGAAAGTCTTACAGAACTTCATTGACAAGGCAAAAAAAAACATTTCTATTTAGTTTTCATATTGTATCACATGGAATCACTTGAGCTAATGATAGGTTGTGATTGGCCAGCCCCAAGAATGCATTTCCCCTTGAACAAATAAAGCACACACTCCTTCCCACATTGCTCTCATGAATGGATTCCTATTCAGTGCTCTCTGCCCAGTTCACTGGTAGGACAATGGATGCCAATAACTGTAACACCATCATCAATACATTTTGAGTGTTTTCCTTTTTTTTAATTTTGGCTGTGCTGGGTCTTGGTTGCAGCATCTGGGCTTTCTCTAGTTGTGGTCTGCAGAGGCTTCTCTAGTTGATGCACGGGGCTTCTTCTCTTGTTGCAGCATAAGGCCTTCTCGTTGCAGTGCACAAACTTCTCTGGTTATGGAGCATGAGCCCCAGTAGTTGCAACATGTGGGCTTTGTTGCCTGCCCCTCGCTATGGGACATTAGTTCTCTGATCAGGGATCAAACCCTCATCCTCTACACTGGAAGACAGATTCTTAACCACTGGGGCACTAGGGAAGTCCCCATCCACACACTTTTGTCCTCTTTGCACTCCTTGCTAGGCACCACATTAGGTGCCTAGTCAATGTGTTTTGAATTAAACAGCCTTGTAGTTCTTGTTTTAGGGTTGAAATGTTCGGCATGAACACAGCGGTCATCAGGGAGATCTACCTACCTGTATGAAAACTCCATTTGGGAGAGCAGGTGGAATGTGAGAATCTCATTCTAAAACTAAACTTGACTCAAGAAATAAGGGGCTTCTCAGGTGGTACTAGTGGTAAAGAACTCATCTGCCAATGCAGGAGACACAAGAAGACAAGGATGCGATCCCTGGGCTGGGAAGATCCCCTGGAGGAGGGCATGACAACCCACTCCAGTATTCTTGCCTGGAGAATCCCATGGACAGAGGAGCCTGACAGACTACAGTCCATAGGACCACACAGAGTCAGACATGACTGAAGCAACTTAGCATGCAGCACAGACAGATTGTGTCAGCTATTGGGCAGGGAGAGGAACTGACTGTGGGGCCCATGAACCCGGCTTCTGCAGAAGTGCTATGCGGGGGATGCTCTGGGGACACTGTGCCTGGGGTGCGGCTGGCATGGGAGGATTTGCTTGGGACAGATGGTTGTACTGTGAGATCTGTGCCTCTGATAGGGTGAAAGGGCCAAATTAGGGCTTAATGTCTTTGGTCTTTGCTGGTGTGATAAAGGCTCCAACAATATCATCTCTAATGCCTCTTGTAGGTACAAAGGTCCTGCCAGGTGGCGCTAGTAAAGAACCTGCCTGCCAGTGCAGCAGACATCAGAGACACATGTTGGATCCCTGGGTTGGGAAGATCCCCTGGAGAAGGGAATAGCCACCCACCCTGTATTCTTGTCTGAAAAATCCCACAGAAAGAGGAGCCTGGCAGGCTACAGCCCATGGGATCTCAGAGTCAGACATGACTGAAGTGACTTAACATACACACCTGCACAGGTGCAAAATCTTTGGGGCTAACAAAGCTCATTTATGAGTCAAAGGAAGGAGGAAGATACTAACCCCAGAGAGTCTGCCTATGCTGCTAGCCGGGAGCTCCTTGGCCTGGAGTCAGCTGGAAAATTTCTGAGGACAGGAGTGAAAGTGAAAGTCACTCAGTCATGTCCAGCTCTTTGCAACCCCATGGACTGTATAGTCCATGGAATTCCCCAGGTCAGAGTACTGGAGTGGGTAGCCTTTCACTTCTCCAGGGGATCGTCCCAACCTAGGGATTGAACCCAGGTCTTTCACATTGCAGAGATGAAAGAGTGATTTGGAAACAATGGAGAACGCTGAGTTTAAAACCTCCAAGAAATTCCAGGCTGGTGGATGGGAGAGGAATTTGGATGAGAATAGATCCGTGTGTATATATAGCTGAGTCCCTTTGCAGTCCACCTGAAACTATTACAAAATTGATAAATGACTATACTCCAATACAATGTAAATATTTAAAAGAAATTCCAACTGGGATAGAACTTAGGCGTCTTCTAGACTTGCATTCCTTCAAGTTCAGATGCCAGACCACTCACATCAGAATCACCCAGGATAAAATTTTTAAGTAAGTATTCTGGAGTCTTCCCGGAATCTGAACATTTCATGCAGAAATTGCATTTTTAACACTTGGATAATTCCTATGAATCCTAAATTCTGCAAACCTCTCATCTGGAGAGACAAAATACTTGCCAAGGTAGGGAAATAAAATCCCAAATGCTTAGATTTAGGACCTGAATAATGATGCCTTGTTTTTCAAGGATCATTTAATGCCTTATGTTAAAACCACCTGTGGATTCAGTGGAATAGCAATTAACTAGAATGACAAAGTGCTTTTTAATAACAGACATGGGGTGCATTGTTAAACTTACCTTGCTGATCTCCCCAATGCTTCACAGAGAAAGAAATAAAATCTCATTTTGGCCTGATGGCAGATTTCAGCCTGGCTCTCAGGTCTTCTCCCTCACTTTTCTACTGAGAATAAAGGTAGGTGCTGCCCCTGATTTGGGAAAAGCTGGGCCCTGGAAGTAGGGATGTGATCTAGCCAAGTCTCAGACAGAGAGAAGTAGCTCTTTGGCCAAGACAGAAGCCCCATCTCTTGACATTTGACCTTCAGATTCCTACAGTTTAAAAATTAATCACCAGAAAATGGATACTTCCCATTTTCCCTCAGCTAGACCAAAGTCCTAAGTGCTGGCTTTAACTAAGCCAGGGGTTCTCTCTCAAAATAATTTGGAGGGGTGGGAGTTAGGCTGGTAGGGACCAGGCCAACCAGCCCCGAGCTAGCAGGCTTTCCAGGGTTTGCTCTGGGCTCCCAGCCGGTTAGACCAACCCTGCCAGGGCTCCTTGGAGAGCAGGGTGGAGATGCAGGGCTTGGGAGAGGAGCAGCGAGGCCTGGGGAGGGCGGGGCTGAGCAGGTCTCTGCAGCAGGCGGGAGAGGAGGAAATGGGGTGGAGGAATTGTGTTCAGGTGTGCACCACCGAAGGCCAGGCTTCAGAAGGAGTTGAGGCTGCCTGCCCAGCCAGGGAGGAGAAGGAAGCTCTCTGGGTGGCTGTGATGCCCGTTTGAGAGGATAATTGGAGGTGTCTCAGCCTAGTCTCCCTCCCCAGAAGAGGAACCCTAGAAGGGCCCAAGGCATGCCAGCTCCCCTGTCATAGCTGTGGAACCTGCACCGAGAGAGAGGAGGTAAGGACCCTGCTGATGCAAAGACTGTCGGGGCAGGGAGGCTTGTCTTAGCGCTCCCTCCTGCTTGCTGGCCCGGAGCTAGGATGCTGCTTCCAAGGGACCCTCTGAGGCTGCTCCAGAGGCTTCAGCCTTTGTATTCTGGGTGTTGCAGCCATGCCTACCACCAACCACCTGCAGCTGGGGGTCCCATGGAACCTCAATGCTTTGTTTGGGGAGCTCTTTGCTCACACTGGAAGGTTCGGTGCGTGCAGCTGATTGGGTCATGAGGGCAACTGCAGATGGTGATGATGGTTGCTCGATGTGGCCTCAGCTTTTTTCATGCTCTGATGAGCAGACAACCTCTGCCTTTGCTGTCTAGAGCTTGGAATGAATTACCTGTACAGAGAGTCCATAACATACTGGCATTGGTCATTACGTGTAATATTTCAGGACCTTTTTCCGAAAGCTTACCAAACCATTGTGCAGCGTTTTGAAAGAAGTACATTGTGTGAGGAAGAGTGAGAGTGAGAGAATTGAGTTTTTGATGGTGATGAATAAAAATAGTCAGGGTAAGAGCTTACTGAGAGCTTATGATTTACAAAGCATGACGATGAAGACTTCTCATCTTGGTGCTTGTCCGTGCAGCAGGTGTTGGTTATTATCTACAATTGGTGGTGAGGAGGCTGAGGGTCAGGAAGGTTACCTGAGCCAAACCAGGGTTTGCTGAAATGAGTATATGCTCTTGACTTCTATCCATGAGGTTATATTTAGCTGAAGGTCTTTTAGATTCAAAATGAACAGAAGTGAGGCGCAACCGACTCTGCAGAGGCTTTGCAAGGAGGCTTTCTCCATCTGATAGCCTCCATCTCCTGTTGCCATGTTCAGGAATTAATTTAGACCTGAGCCTCCCTCAATAGCCCCGTCTTGTGGATTTGGAGACTGTTAAGAGCCTACCGTCAACAATATGTAATCTCGAAGGTCAGTGTCATTAAGGATTCAGAGGCTACAGCTGAGCAATGGAGCTGGTCCTTAAAACACCAGAGGACAGGAATGCATTTGAGAGCCAGGGCCTTGTGGCCACTTAGAATTAAACCTAACACCCCCACCTCCAAACAATTTACCACATCTCTCATGTTGCCAACCATTCCCTATTTCCAAACTTCACCTATTACATGGCCGTCAGTTGGAGGTAAGCCAGCAACACTGGCTGCCTCTGTACTTTCCCTCCTTAGGACCTGTGCTTTTTTCCCTCTCCTTGGAACACATTCCCCTGGGCTCTTCCTGTAATTGGATCTCTCCCTTCAGTAAGGCTGCAGCTCAGACTGGCCTGTTTAGGAGGGCTTCCTAGATAGCAGGATGGCAAGTAGACCAGCCACTGCCATCCCCAAGTACACTCCCTTATTGTGCTGATTACAGTCATTACACTGATATCAATCTGAAATTTGGCTCTCTTGTTTGTCATCTGTCTCCCCAATAGAACTACATGAGGGTAGGGACCTTGCATGTCTTCTGCCTGCTGGCCACTACTGGGTCCCCAGGGTTTAGGTCTCCCAGTAACAGGGCCTGAGTTAATGTTTGTTGAGTGAATAAATAATACAAGGGGTCAGGAGATATCATTGCCTCCTTATCCAACACCTCGACTCACTCTCGCATATGGATGTAAACCTCTTGGTCTAGAAGGTGAAGTATAATAGCATCTGAGCTTTCAAGTGTTCCAGGGGCATTCTTGGAATAAAGAAGGGAAAAAGGATAAAGAGCATCAAGAGAATTTCATTCCCTGAGAAACAGCAAGGTATGACAAGGCCGGCTCTGCTGGCCAGTCTTGATAAGCAACACTCACAGCCTATGACTCAGCCCAGGCGTCTTCTGGACATAGGGTATTGACCTTGACTCTGCCTGGGTACTTGTAGGGACAATGACATTTCAGAAAGCTGAGAGTGTATGCTTCCCACCCTGCTTCATCAAGACTTTCATTCGAATGAGCCACCAGCCTTCGCTCACGTGCCTTTTGCTGTTTTGGTGTGTCATTCATTTGCTGGATGGGAAGAGGTCCATCCCTAGGAACAAGGGGTCTCAAGTTTCTATGGGCTGTATTGCTCTCTGCCACTGTGGGCATGTCCCTTAGTGCCTCCACATCTCACGCTTTTCCTCTATAAAATGGCATGGGAATAGCTGCCTGTGAGGTTGGAGTGGATTCTGGAGGACACTGATGTGCCATAAATCTCTTGCTTTACAAGCACCTGGGCCTGTCAGCAAGGAGGAGCAGAGAATACACAGGGAGGTGTGTTTGTTTTGGAGATTTTTGCTTGCATAAAATCCACAGTTCCAAAAGAAATCTGTGAGAGGAAGAGACTTCTCTACAGGTTTCCTTCTCCCAGACAGCTACCTCAAGAATCGACTTACACACTTTAATTAACACCCAGACGATTTGCTTTGCAGCTAGTTGCATTAGACTCCAGCCTGGTGACACTTCCTCCTTGGCAGGCACACAGCCCTTGGCAGTATTTCACACGCTGGTGGTTTTATGGGTCCCATCTTGCTCTTCTGTGTTCTTCATTGTAATGTGTGGTAAGCCTTTCTGGCATCAACCCTGGCCCCACTTGATTTAAGGAACTGCTGATTTTATTTCTGATCCTCAGGTTGTTCTGTGATTCTATTTTTTAATGCACTCCTTATCTTGTTCTACTCACTTGTGCAATTCTTCATTTCCAGACTTTAAAATATGACTTGTTCGAAAGAAAACAGATGGTTGAATTAGGAGTGAAGCCAGAGTCCTGAGGGTCTTCTGAGGAGAAAGATGTCCATATGCAAAGTTGTGTAATGGAAGGAGAATGATATTAAGTATCCAGAGACTGGGACTTGAACTCTCTCCTGACTTACTGGACCATGAGGGCAGGGGGATGATAGCAATACTGCAGTGGACTTTTACAGGGAACTTAGGGGATGTTTAAAGGATTCTTTAGATGTTCTCATTTCATGGTGATGCTGACTATTCCTGCATTTGAAAATGGGAAATGTGAGACTCAGAGGGTACCAGGGAGTGATGGAACCCCAATTTGAACACACGCTGGTTGACTTAAGGGCACAGGCACTTACGTACCAGGTAACTTGCTGTCTACTCAGCCACACTACTTGGGGAACTTCATACACAGTGCAACCTTCCCAGGCCTGCCATCCTCACAGGGTATCATCTGAAGAGGTGATGCCAGTGAAGGTTTAATGAAATGATGCAGGATTGTTTCACCATTCCTTATACATGTTCTATCGATATTCCTTCTGGAGGAGAATTTGTAGATACTAGGTACTATGCTATGAGTTAATGATAAAATCAGAATAGTCAATAGTCATTAACTACTACTTCATACCCCACCCTGATGGAAGCATTTTCCTCCTGTTAAAGCGTGTGCATTCCTCAGTGGGGAAGGTGTGGGCTTGTGGTTTCAGGAGCCTGGCTCAGTCACTTGCTAGCTGTGTGACCTTAGGTAAGTCTCTCAAACACTCTGTTTCACATTCTCCATCTATAGACAGAGATATTACTAAACTTTTCCCCTCGATGTTGTGGGCATTGTCTAAGTGAATACATAGAATGGACTGAAATGGTGCTTGGTATGAAATGTCATCTCAAAGTTGCTGCTGCAGCTGCTTTCGCCTCAGCCCTTCTGTGAGTGACATCCTCTCATTCCCATCCTGCGTGTGTAGAAGCTGAAGAGTCAGGTCACGCAGCTAAAATCAAGATTTGAACCCCCAGCTGTGTTCATCCCAAGCCTTCCCTTTTCTATGTCCTATTTCCTCAGTAAACCCTAAAAGAAACACACATTCCTCTGGGAACTCAGTTTGACAGGAATCCATACTCCAAAACGCAACCTACATTCTCTCCATACATGTAGCTACTTAAGTCATCTTTAGGATGGTGAGTGAAGTGTCCTGTTGCAGATGTGTTAAGCTCTGCCTCTAGGCCATCATCAAACCAACCAGAATTAATTCTCTCCTCTATTCAAGATTTGGTCTCTGGGCAGGCAGCCACACTGGCCTTGAGTTAATAAGTTTGCTTATTAAAGGCAATCAATGACATTCCTCTTCCCTCAGACAGAGTGCTGACCTGGCCAGTGAGGAGCCTTCTTTCAGCTCTGTGATAACATTGTTCTGTGCTGGCTGGCTGAAATCTGTCGCTACACAGTCTCTTGAGTTAGCATCTGTGTTGGCATAAGGGACCAGAAGAAACAGTCCAGGGTTCTGTCCTGGGCTGGTCAAAGACAGATGCCAGCCCTTGTGCCCTTTTGACCATGGTACCTGGTTGGATATTGGAGTTATGTATGGGTTTGTTCTCCCTGGGTGAGGACTCGCTTCTGCAGGGTCCCAGTATATAGTGAGAGAGCATGAGATCCTGGGAAATCCTCCTCCTTCCACTGCCAGCGCTGAGTATGCCTGGCTCCCAGCTGCCGCCCAAATCATGACTGTCATTAATAATGAACAGCTTCCTTTCATTGAGTACTTGCTATGTGAGAGTTCACGGAATCTTACAATGCTCTCAAGCAGGTTCCAGTATTATCCTCTTTTAGGGAAGCGGAAGATGACATCAAGGGAATGCCTTGGTCAATGGCTCCCAACTGAATGGTGCCACCAGGATGTGCCCCCAAACCTGTATGACTGAACATGTGCTCTTCACCTCTGTGCTCGTCAACCCCAAACTCCTCCTGCCTGAGTCACCCTCTCTGAGATGCTGTGATAACACATCTCCCATTAGCTATGGAAAAACCAGTCCTGCTGGGCTAACCCCATGGGGTATATAGACAAACCCGCCTCACCGGGTTTCCCTGGGCCATGAGCCTGCTCTCTTTTTGCTGCCGCTTCTCCAGACACAGTTGAGCACCTTAACTGCTCCGGTTGGCTTTCTCCCCATAACTCTGTGCGTGTGTGTGTGTGTGTGTGTGTGTGTGTGTGTATACGCCCTCAATCATGTCTGACTCCTTGCAGTCCCATGGACTGTAGCTCACTGGGCTCTTCCGTCGACAAAATCTTCCAGGCAAGAATATTGGAGCAGGGTACCATTTCCTACTCCAAAGGATCTTCCCAACCCAGGCATCAAACCCATATCTCTTGCATATCTTGCATTGGCAGGCAGGTTCTTTTCCACTGTGCCACCTGGGGTTCATAACTCTGTAGTCACTGGAATATCACAGTAGGAAAGAATGAAAGTGGAGTTTCTCTGTCTGCAAGTCCCCCTCGGTACCTATCCTTTTGAAGAGTAAACCTTCTGAGCTATTCTAACTTTTTTGTCCTTCTTTGTTCACTTTCCAGCTTGGTTTAAGAGCAAGCCGAATTGGATCAATTATAAAGCATATTTTCAGTGCTGCAAGGTAACTCAGTAATTGGCATCTTAGCCTGAGGACCGGCCTGTGAATTGTGTTATTTACAAAAGCAGACAAAACAGTAGGCTGCACAGTGGCTGCCTGTCAAGAAAGTGTCATCCCTCGAAAGTGCTGCTTGTACAGCTGGGCTGTTAAAAGGAGTAAATGCAGGAAGGAGTTGGGAAATCTAGTTAAATCTTAGACATTGTGACCTTTTGCTATCCATGTGATTTTGCACAAATTAGTTATTTTCTGCAGTAGCATAACACTGCTTTCATTTTGCTCAGCTCTGCCTACATCTAGTAATAAGATTTCTATAGTGTCCCAGGCGTTATACTGACCCCTTTATGTGTATCATTTCCCTTAATTCACTCCATCAACCTAATGAGTTAAATAGTGTGAACATCACTTTACAGATTAGGAAACTCAGGTTTGTAAGGTTAAGTACCTATTAAGAAAGTGTTGGAGGTGGGGATTGAACCAGTTCTTTCTCTTTTTTAGATTTACTTATTTTTGATTGAAGGATAATTGCTTTACAATGTTGATTTGGTTTCTGCCATACATCAACATGAATCAGCCATAGATACACATATGTCCCATCCCACCCCATCCAACCTCTCTAGGTTGTCACAGACCTCTGGTTTGAGTTCCCCCAGTAATACAGCAAATTCCTAGTGGCTCTTTTACATATGGTGGTGTAAATGTTTCCATTAATGTCAGAATCTGTCCCCTAGACTTGGCTACTCACTCCAGTATCCTTGCCAGGGAAATCCCATGGACAGAGGAGCCTGGCAGGCTACAGTCCATAGGGTTGCAAAGAGTCAGACATGACTCAGTGATTAACACTTTCACTTTCATCTCCCAGACCAGGATAATGCCACTGGCTGATGGTGCGATATTAAATTCTTCCTTTTCTGCCATGAGAGCATGCCTAAGTCTTTCTCTTGAGTGCAGTCTGCTTTTGCAGCTCATGCTAAGGACTTTTTCCAGGCCCTGTCTCATGACAGTGCTCCTCATCTGCCAACCTCCCGATCAGTGACCCATGTGGCCCAAGCCCGGCCATCACTCATTACCCCTGCTGCTCTGTCTGCTCTCCCCACCACAGAAAGATATCTCATTGATAAGCATGAATCTTTTCAGTTTCTTAACATTTGAGAGAGCTTCCAAACAACTACTTGTGGTTACCTCTGAGAAGCCATCCATTTTTCCTTTCTCTGTATGGCAGAAGGACCCCCCAGATCCCACTGCCTTTCCAAGACACTCAGAGAGAAGCAGAGGTTGTGTGTGGGCAAATTGAATGGGCCCTGGAATCGGGGCTGCGAGTGAGCCCAGCAGGATGTATGCCTATCAGTGCAGGGGGCTCCATCCTGTGTGTCGCTGTCCCCAGGACCCAGTGCAGTTCCAAGCACATAGAGGGGCTCAAGCGTTTATTCCCTGAATCACTGTGTTAGCTTCAGGGAAAAGAGTACATGTTTATTTCAGACACTTGTTTGTTTTGCTTGTATGGGTGCTTAGCACTCGGTCATGCCCTACTCTTTGTGACCCTTTGGACTGTAGCCTGCCAGGCTCTTCTGTCCAGGGAGTTTTTTAGGCAAGAATATGGGAGTGGGTTGCTAGTTCCTTTGCTTAAGAAGAAACAAAGAAGGGAGAGGGTTAAGCGTTGGGTCAATGGAATGACTATATTTGGGAACATATTTTCGTCTCTCAGCTTCTCAGAGTGTTTTTCTGCTCAGCTACTTTTTGAGTTAGTCTGGACTCTATTTGGGAATGGAGCTTATCATTTTTATCCCACCTGAGCGCCAAAGAATTGATGCTTTCGACCTGTGGTGTTGGAGAAGACTCTTGAGAGTCCCTTGGACTGCAGGGAGATCCAACCAGTCCATTCTGAAGGAGATCAACCCTGGGATTTCTTTGGAAGGAATGATGCTAAAGCTGAAGCTCCAGTACTTTGGCCACCTCATGCGAAGAGTTGACTCATTGGAAAAGACTCTGATGCTGAGAGGGATTGGGGGCAGGAGGAGAAGGGGACGACAGATGATGAGATGGCTGGATGGCATCACGGACTCGATGGATGTGAGTCTGAGTGAACTCCTGGAGATGATGACGGACAGGGAGGCCTGGCGTGCTGCGATTCATGGGGTCGCAAAGAGTCGGACACGACTGAGAGACTGAACTGAACTGAGCTGAATGATGCCATTTATCCCTCACGGCTAAACTGGGAGGCTCATCACACACACACTCCACCTCTTTCCATCACAGGTGGAAGCCTGGCTAAGCAGTGATCACGTGAGTGTCCCTAGGCCCCAGTCTTCTCCACATCTCCTTTAGTTCCTCTTCAGGAAGAGTCCAAGATGATAAGCTTTCCAGGTATTGAGTGCTAACAATGTGCCAGGCTCAGTGCTAAACATCTCCCTAAAAAGTAAAAGTGAAAGTCGCTCAGTCATGTCCAACTCTTTGCAACCCCACGGACTGTGCTCCATGGAATTCTCCAGGCAGGCCAGAATACTGGAGCGAGTAGCCTTTCCCTTCTCCAGGGGATCTTCGCAACCCAAGGGTCGAACCCAAATCTCCCGCATTGCAGACGGATTCTTTACCAGCTAAGCCAAATCACCTCCCTACTGTCCATTTCACTGTCAGAAGACCTCTACCTCACCATATTGCACCGCACAAAACCCTGCCACGGACAAGGTGAAGTGACCTGCTGAAGGTCACAGTGCTGGTGGGTGGTGAGCCCTGGCCTCCGTGCCAGGACTGTGAGTACCCAATCTGAGCTCTTTCCATCGTGGGCTGTGCAGTGAATCCACCCCTGCCTTCAGCCACGGTCTGCTAGGCACCCTACCATGTGAAACAGATGCTGGTCCTCCTCTGACTCCTCTCCAGCCAGAATCGGCACTGCATGTGTGCCCACTCGGGTGTGTCTGACTCTTTGCAACTCTGTGTGCTGCAGCCCACCAGGCTCCTCTGTCCATGGAATTACCCAGGCAAGAATACTAGAGTGGGTTGCAATTTCCTACTCCAGAGGATCTTACCACCCCAGGGACTGAACCCGAGTCCTCTGTGTCTCTGGCATTGGCAGGTGGATTTTTTTTTTACCAATAGTGCCACCTGGGAAGAGAAAAGGGCACTAAATTCTAGCAGGGCAATCTCCTATCGCTTTAGTGTAAGGAGCCTGGGGTTGTGTTCCCTGTTTGCTTCCTTTTTTAAAACCGTGTGTGTTATATTGGGGTCTAATCGACTAACAATGTTGTGTTTCAGGCATATAGCAAAGTGATTCAGTTATACGTATATATGCATTATTCTTTTTCAAATTCTTTTCCCATTTAGGTTTTTATAGAATACTGAGCACCATTCTCTGCACAATGTAGTAGGTTCTTATTAGTTACCTATTTTAAATATAGCAGTGTGTACATGTACATTCCAAATTCATACTATTTCTCCTCCCAACCCTTCCCCCTGGTAACCATAAGTTAGTTCTCTAAGTCTGTGAGAAATTGTGGTGCATATATATACCATGGAATATTACTCAGCCATTAAAAAGAACACTGGGCTGGATGAAGCACAAGCTAGAATCAAAATAATAACCTCAGATATGCAGATGACACCACCCTTATGGCAGAAAGTAAAGAAGAAATAAAGAGCCTCTTGATGAAAGTGAAAGAGGAGAGTGAAAAAGTTGGCTTAAACCTCAACATTCAGAAAACGAAGATCATGGCATCTGGTCCCATCACTTCATGGGAAATAGATGGGGAAACAGTGGAAACAGTGGCTGACTTTATTTTTCAGGGCTCCAAAATCACTGCAGATGGTGATTGTAGCCATGAAATAAAGGACCCTAACTCCTTGGAAGGAAAGTTATGACCAACCTAGACAGAATATTCAAAAGCAGACACATTACTTTGCCAACAAAGGTCTATCTAGTCAATGCTATGGTTTTTCCAGTAGTCATGTATGAATATGAGGGTTGGACTATAAAGAAAACTGAGTGCCAAAAATTTGATGCTTTTGAACTGTGGTGTTGGAGAAGACTCTTGAGAGTCCCATGGACTGCAAGGAAATCCAACCAGTACATCCTAAAGGAGATCAGTCCTGGGTGTTCATTGGAAGGATGGATGTTGAAGCTGAAACTCCAATATTTGGCCACCTGATGCGAAGAGCTGACTCATTGGAAAAGACCCTGATGCTGGGAAAGACTGAAGGCAGGAGGAGAAGGGGACAAAAGAGGATGAAATGGTTGGATGGCATCACCGACTCAATGAACATGAGTTTGGGTAGACTCCGGGAGTTGGTGATGGACAGAAAGGCCTGACCTGCTGTGGTTCATAGGGTTGCAAAGAGTCGGATATGACTGAGCGACTTAACTGAACTGAAAAAGAATAGTCTCCCTCTTTCTTGCAGAAGGAAGGTCTGCTACAAAATTGCCTATAAAAAACTGCCTTTGAGTACATGAGGCCCTAAGGGAAGACCAATTTCCCAGTTAGTGTGTGGAGAGAAAGGTCCTAGATGGCAGCTCAGAAAGGGGTGTCTTGTGCTTCAATTCTTCTTGAACTGCAATTCTTTTGATCTGAGGCACAACCAGGAGCAGCCTTGGCTAAAGCTCAGTAGGCCTCATTATTCCAATGGAACTTTGGTTTATTTAGAAGGGAACTACTTTAAGTGAAAAATCAATATTGTTCATCACAGAAGGTTGTTTTTGTTACATAGTTGCTAAGTCATGTCTGAGTCTTTGTGATCCCATGGACTATAGCCCACCAGACTCCTCTGTCAGTGGGATTTCCCAGGCAAGAATACTGGAGCAAGTTGCCATTTCCTTCTCCAAGGGATCTTCTTCCCAACCCACTGATTGAATTCAGGTCTCCTGTTTGGCAAGCAGATTCTATACCACTGAGCCACCAGGAAAAATCAGTACTATTTATCCCAGAAGGTAACAATAGTTAAACACACTGAATGCAGAGCACCGTGAGTACTCTTGTCAAACATCACTGTCTTCTATAAGCTCTGGCCCTGAGACCAGTTCTTGCTTTGCTTCAAAGGAGAGTTAAATATTACCTGGCACCATTTCATGGGTGTGGAGTTTCAGTTTGAGATACTCTAGAGATGGGTGGTGATGATGCTTACACAACAATGTCAATGCACTGGATGGTAAATTTCGTTATATATATATTTTTTATCTGTTAAAAAATTCAGCAGCTCTTTATGTTACAGTTAAGAAACAGTGTTCAACATGCATTAAGTGAAAAATGCAAAGTGCTGAGCAGTGTGACCTGAATGCTGCCATCTCTGAGCGGTTTTTAAAGGAATATGTATATACACATATATCTAGGTTTGTATATACGATGATCCCTCTGGAAGGATATCAATACTGGATTCTGTAGAGGGAATGAGAAATAGAGAGGGAGGGTCATTGCTATTTGATTTGTGTTCCACATGCATGTATAACTCATTCTAGTTTTTTTAAACATTTAAAAAGCTAGGCACCAAAATGAAATTATCTCCTTAAAGCAACGCTTCTCAAACTTGCCTCCACCTAGACTCCAGCTGCTCAAAGTCAGGTACCCTGACCTAGCATCGTTATCCCCTGTGAGCTTGTAACTTGTTAGAAATAGAGGATCTCAAGGCCACCCAGATGTGAGGAATCCAAATCTACATTTAGCAAGGTCCCCAGTGCCTTCCCTCATGGCTTAGATGGTAAAGAATCTGCCTTCAATGCAGGAGACCCAGGTTTGATCCCTGGGTCAGGAAGATCCCCTGGAGAAGGAAATCACAACCCACTCCAGTATTCTTGCCTGGGGAATTCCATGGACAGGGGAGCCTGGCTGGCTACAGTCCATAGGATCACAAAGAGTCAGACACGGCTAAACAATACTTGCCCTTTCACTTTTCACCAGTGGCTCACAGGACATTAAAGTGTGAGAAGTAAGGCACAGGACTAACTAAATCAGAATCTCTGAGGTGAGGTTTGAGCCTTGGAGTTCATTAAGGCTCCCAGGTCACCCTGCGGAGACAGTTAATACTGCCAACTTCAGATTTAATGCAATTGTTTCTATATTAGCCCCTTCATTTTTCCCAATAGTCTTACTACACACTTCAGTCTTCTTCATGGTGGGTTCCATGTGCCCTTTAGAAATCATTATGTGTCCCACACTTCAGAGCACCAGCCAGGATGACTGTCTAGGCCACATGAATGTCACACAGGAACATATAGTGTTAGATTCCCCTGAACTTGAGAGGCAAGATGTTTCTTCCTCATACAAAAGAGACTATGATTTTTCATCAAGACAAATCACAATGACAAGCCTTCTTTAATCCATGGGTGGAGCATAAAGTCCCATCTTTTATTTATTTGATAGTTGTTTTAATGTTTATTCATTCCTTTGGCTGCACCAGGTCTTCACTTGGCACGTGGGGTCTTCCATTTCCATTGTGGCATCTGAGATCTTCAGTGTCACATGTGGGCTCCAGTTCCCTGACCAGCCTGGGCCCTCTGCCTTAGGAACACAGAGTCTTGCCCACTGGACCATTGGGGAAGTTCCTGTCAGGTCTTTTAAAATCAGACATTAGAGTTAGAAAAATAGGGAGTTGAATTTACCTCTCTGAGCACTAGCCAAGTGGGCTTAACACCTGCCTCATAGAGCTGCCATATTTAAATAAGATGATATAGGTGCTTGATCATTTTTAGGCGATAATGATGGTTATGTCCACTTCCCTTCCCTTCCCCTCTTGTCCAGGGCTCCTCTCACTGTCGCACCTCCCTTCACATCTGTTTCTTCTGCTTTGAGTGTCTCACATACAGATGATATTTCTCACATTGCAACTGAATGTGAAAAAGTTCAAGTTCCACCTCCCCCATCCCTTGACAAACAGTACAAACTCTGCTGTCTCTTAGCAAATTATCTGACACTTTTCTAAAATGCAACTGAAACCTCATTACATGGATGAACAGCTTTTCATCAGCTCATTCCTAGCTCTGATATTAATATAATTGTTGCCAAGACATTGCAGTTGGCCTAGAGGCACTCAGCAAGGCGTCATGGTTAGTAACCCGAGATGACTGCAAGTGCAAAGAGCTAGTGGAAGCTGCTAGGATTTCCGCGTGGCCAGGTGATGCTCAAGAGTGGTTTCCAAGCTTCCTTTCTGTTGCCAGACAGGTGTGAGATGGAGGGGGGGAGGTGTCCAAATCAGAATAGCTGACCCCCTCTGACAGCATCTACCCCAACAGTACCTAGAATCATTTTCTCCAAATGTTAATCTGAACATGTTTAGAACTGCTGTTTAAAACCCTTTGAGATGTAATTTCAAAGTGTAATATGAAAATATCTGTGATTTTTGTAACAAAGGCACAGGTACTGCTAACACTACTGTGGTTTGTTAACTATGTTTAAAACTCAATGAAATGCTACATTTCAGTTAGTGATTAGGGAAAGGAAAGATATATCTTGTCCAAAAATAAATAAAACCCTATAAGAACTTTGCAAATAAAGACCAATACTCTAAACAGGGTCTAGAGAGTCTGGCTTCTAGATTCTTCTCCCAGTCACCTCCCCAACTTTCAGTGGTCTGTTTATTGGGTTGTCTTTCTCATCTGGTTGAGTCCTTGCTCTGTGTGAGTCCAGATTCCCAGGCTATAGACTAAGTCTGATTTTGTGCAGTGTCAGCCCTAGGGTCTAGTTTGTAGCAGTTGCTCAATAAACATTCATTGAAAAAATAAATGCATGCAAGGATGTCATATAAAAGCTTCCTGCCTAATCTTCCCCGCTCTGCTTTGCAGTGTGTTTCTCGGTAATGCTGAAATGCTCCAAGTTGCCTGTATAGGTACCAGGCTGGGTTCTACCTTTCACCTTTTGGTTAATTTTACCCCCTGCTTAAGGTATCATTGTGTTCCTCACTCAATCTGTGTAGGAAATTGTACTCTTAGACAAGAGTATTTTCCTCCCATTAACTTCCATTGTCTCATCAAATTTCTAGGCTATTATGGCCCTCCTTTATGTCCTCATTATGCTACATAGAGGGACTTCCCAGCTGGCACAGTGGATAAAGAATCCGCGCACAATGCCAGAGATGTGGATTCGATTCCTGGGCTGGGAAGATCCCCTGGAGGAGGGCATGGCAACTCACTTCAGTATTCTTCCCTGGAAAATGCCATGGACAAAGGAGCCTGGTGGCTACAGTCCATGGGGTCACAAAGAGTCAGACACGACTCAGCATGCAGAAACACACACACACGTGCCACATAGACGATCTCTGATCTCACCTAACACTTTCATATTTGTGTCTGCCTCTAACACCTCGCGAAAGAAAAAATGAGAAAGTATAAGTGTGTGGTCTAGCAGGTGGTGATGAGTAAATAGGATATGTACATGTAAATACATGTGCATATGATGGGTCACTGATATTTCATGCTGAATAAGGAAGTACGTCTGATAGCCTCAGTGCTTTTGTACTTGGTGTTCCCTCCATTTGGATATTCTTCTTACCTTTTTTCCTAGTCATTTTACCTGCCCTGCAGACCTCAATTCAGATATATTACTGCCACAGGCAAGTTTTCTTCCTGCCCCAATCAAACCTACAATTTTATGTTCTAGATCCTTATGTTTCCTTTATGAGGGTTGCTACCAATTATAATTATTGACTCTATTATCTAATGTAAGTTTGCCTCCTCCTTTATACCTGAGGCCTCATGAGGACTGTCTCTTCATTTCCCCCAGCGTCTAGCCACGTGCCCAGCATCCTGTAGGTGCTCTCTGGAATGAATAGCTGATGATCTGCAGCCCTTATTAGAACCCCGAGCGTGAAAAGAGAGAGTAAGCAGAAGGGGATGCCTGGCCTCTCTTCTCTCGGTGTTCCTGGAGGGTGAGCCTCCACTGCCTACACATAGGAACTCCGCCCAGTCATTCAGTTTCATGAGGACTTGCTGGGAAGCACTGTAGCTGCTGGGCCCCAGCCTGCCCCACAGTGCTCGCCTCCCTGTTTAAATCAGGCCACAGCTTTCCTGCAAGCTTGTTCCTTACAACACTGAGCTGGGTCCAGATGCCAACTGCTGAGGCAACAGAGGGTTGTGATGGCAAATCCAGAAGGGGAGGCAGGTGGCAGGGAGGGCAGCAAAGTTGTCTTGTAAGTAGGTCTGACATCCCAGACACGTTCTGTCTGGAAGAATGAGTCTCACCAGAGTCTGTGGACTGGTGGAGAAGTGTTTTCTTCCCCTGCTACTGACTACCTCACTCAAAGTGGACAAATAGTGTGATGTGATTTGAATATAAGGAGCTTTTTACGTGAGCCCCTACCCCACCACTGGGAGCTGACCATTTTCCTGTCATTGACATTCCTGATATTACCAAGGCACTCCAAAGCTTTTCTTCCATTCGTCCTATCCTTGAAAGCGTTTTGGTGATTGTTCCCAGCTAGCTTTTAAGTTCAGTTCAGTTCAGTTGCTCAGTCATGTCCAACTCTTTGCTATCCCATGAATCGCAGCACACCAGGCCCCCTTGTCCATCACCAACTCCCAGAGGCCACCCAAACCCATGTCCATTGAGTCAGTGATGCCATCCAACCATCTCATCCTGTCATCTCCTCCTCCTCCTACACTCAATCTTTCCCAGCATCAGGATCTTTTCCAATGAGTCAGCTCTTCGCATCAGGTGGCCAAAGTACTGTAGTTTCAGCCTCAACATCAGTCCTTCCAATGAATACCTAGGACTGACCTCCTTTAGGATGGACTGGTTGGCTTTTAAGTTAGAAGCATTCAAACATCCAGGCAACCCAGGGAGAGGCTTGAAGGGATAATGGAGTGTGTTTGTCGTTGACTTGTAATAGCCCTTTGGCCATGAGTTGGGCAGTAACCTGGTTACAGCAAGGAGATCAGCAGACAGGAAACAGTGCACTGGGATGAAAAATTTGGGTGCTGGGATCAAGAATTTGGGGGCACACCCAGCAGCCTGCTCCTTGGGCTCCATGTTACCCGCTGGGAGACAGAAGGGCAGGCAAGCCGAGTGATCTTCACATTCTGTCTCTGAAGCCATAGGGTCCTGAAGCGGTAACTTGGAGCCACTGTGGAGAGCAAAAGAGGACTTTGAGACACTCACACTTCCCCTTCACTGGCCCCCTACATCTCTCACACAGGCGCACACACTCCTACATACACTCATACCCACTGCGTGCACTCCGCTCTGTCTTCTCGGAAGCTCTCGTCTGTTTCACACACCAGCATACCGTGTACGTGGCAGTGCAGGTAATAAGAATAGGGTCCGGTCGAGTAGGAAAAAGTTAGGAAGCCACTGAACCAGATGAGCTCTGAGCTCTTTCAGTCCTTTGAACTTTAGGCTCTCACACTGGGAGGTACAGTCCTGTTCCACATGTCTGTTGGGAAGTAACAGATGTGTGGTAGTTTAAGACTGTGAACTCTGGAGCCAGACTGCCTGGATTCAGAATCTGGCTTCTGCGGCTTACTGTGTGTCTTTAGGAAAGTTACTTCTCTCAGCTGTGATTTACTCATCTTTAAAAGGACTATAAACAAGTACCTATCAGAGTTGCTATGAGGACTAAATGAGCTAAATATATAAAATGTGTGGAATAATACTGAACATTACAATGCATTCATAAATATCAGCAGTTTACGATTTTGTAGCTTAGCATTACTAAGCTAGTGGTTCTTAACATATTGGAGGATGCTGGATCCCTCCATAAGTCTATTAAAGCTATGGCTCCAGGGCTTCCCAGGTGGTGCTAGTGGTAAAGATCCCGCCCGCCAGTGTAGGAGATGTGGGAGATGGGCTTGATCCCTGGGTTGAGAAGATCCTCTGGAGGAAGGAATGGCAACCCACTCCAGCGTTTTTGCCTGAAGAATCCCATGAACAGAAGAGTCTGGCAGGCTACAGTCTATAGGGACACAGAGAGTCGGACATGACTGAGCTGACTTAGCACGCACACACATATAGTCATGGCTGCTTATAGCCTTGCATTTTCCATCTAGTTCACGTTTATATGTCTTAAGTCCCCAGTTTAACTTGTAAGGTGTCCCTGAGAGTAAGGCAGTATCATATAACCCCTTTGCCTTTAGATCCAGGACAGTTTTGAACATAGAAGAAAACTTGATCTAACAAAGTTGCTTTTAAATCTTCAAAAAAATTTTTTAGTCTAACCAAGCAAAACACAAAAGCTTGCTTAATTTTTTTCATAAATAAATACATATGGTATAACATTTCTAACCTATGTGCATACATGTATATTGAAGTGACACATAGCTTGCATTTTTAAAGTATTTTGGTGATTCAACCTGTCAAACGATAAACAATCAAGTAATTAACAGATTCTGATAGATGATAGCTAATTAAATTTTATGGTACATGGAACAGAGGCCATTCATTTTGATATTTGAAAGAATCCAATATGTCTTTCAAATTGCTGCAAATCTCTCAAACAAGGTATGCATTTACTTAAGCACTTTCCAGAGGGACTTAGTTTCAGGGATTGCAATTTGCTAAGAGATTGGACTGGGTATTTCCACTGCAAATAATTCCATTTACATTATACTCAGCTCCAGTAACACTGCATGCCCTGAATAACTCATTGCTATCAATATGAGGCTTCCAACCCTGGAAAAAGTGCAACAGCATAAATGATACATACAAGAGATAGAACATGCAGGCTCTTTACATTTTTCCAGTCTCTCTCTGCTCCCCCTTTTTTTTCTTTTGCCAGCGCTTTTGTCTTAGAAGACTTTAGATGGGGGAAATGAAAGACATGAGTTGCATAAACAAATTAGGATGGGAGATTTGGGCCAAGAGGATTGAGGTGAAGCAGGTAATGGATGGACAGAGAAAATGAGCTCAAAGAGGCCAAATTGTGAATGCAAACACTAGATATATACATGCAGCTTTCACTTTGCTAAAGCTGGTTTTATAAGGCTGCAGGACCAACGCCTCTGATGCCAATGCAGCCTCCATGAATCTGGCAAAGTTCTGACGGTGGAGAGGAAATAAAAGGAGACAGAAGGGAATCCCCTAGCCATCAATCTTGACTCCTTGGATTTCAGAAGGAGGTCACCAGAGAGTAGTAAGTCCCACTGAGTTTTATTAACGTAGTTCAGAGTTCCGCCAAAGTTGCAAAAAGCATGGAGCTAGGATTCGAAAATGCATATGCTAAGTCGCTTCAGTCATGTCCGACTCTGCAATGCTATGGACTGTAGCCCAGCAGGCTCCTCTGTCCATGGGATTCTCCAGGCAAGAATACTGGAAGGGGTTGCCATGGCCTCCTCCAGGGCATCTTACTGACCCAGGGTTTGAACCTGCATCTCCTGTGGCTCCTGCATTGTAGGCAGATTCTTTACTGCTGAGCCATTGGGAACTGGAACTGGAAGCATGTATCTCTTAATTCCCATTCTGGCACTAATTTCATGAAAGATAAGGAAGAGATCGCTTACCTGTTTATCTACCTGGAGACTTATTAAAAGGAATTTTTTGGGGTGTATGTGTGTATATGGTTTATTATTAACTTGAAATATAATTGACATAGAATATATTAGTTTCAGGTGTACAACATGATATCTGTATATATTGGGAGATTATTGCCACCAAAATTAGTCTACTAAGTTTTGATGTATCTGAGCAGGTGTACTCTTTTGGCACCCAAAATCACGTGTTACAGAACAGAAAGAGGCATAGAAAACAAACCTGTGGTTACCAAAGTGGAAAGTGGGTGTAGATAGATGAGTTTGGGAATAATATATACACACTACTACTATGTATAAAATAGATCATTAACAAGGACTTACTGTACAGCATAGGAACTATAAGGGAAAAGAATCTGAAAAAGATATATACATGTCTGTATATCGCTATGCTCTACACCTGAAACTAGCATGATATTGTAAATCAGCTGTGCTGCTGTTGTTCAGTCATGTCTGACTCTTCTGCGACCTATGCACTGTAGCCAGCCAGGTTCCTCTGTCCATGGCATTTCCAGGCAAGTGTACTGGAATGGGCTGCCACTTCCTTTTCCAGGTGGTCTTCCTGAGAACAAACCTGTGTCTCCTGCACTGGCAGGTAAATTCTTTACCACTGAGCCACCAGGGAAGCCTTTAAAATCAACTGTACTTCAATTAAAAAAAAAAAAAAACAGATTAGAAGTGACCTTGAAAGGCATCTACTCCAGCCTCTCACTTCCAGCCAACTCTGTACATAGGCTCCCTGGCTACATTTGCAGAAGGGAAGCTTTCTTCCCTTGTGACTCATGTCATCCTTTATTCTAAACTTCTAGGTCAACTGAAGATCAATTTTTTTTTTTGAATTTTCAAGATACAGCACAAGAGTTAGTTTTGAGTTGTATCTCCTTTGTCCTCTGAGCCTTGAAAGGGTACCACAACCAGATAATGCTGGTCCTAGGTGTTTAACCTGAAATACAAAAGACGTCAGAAGTTTAAACATCAGTTTCTACCACTACCTTCCTTCAGGGTTTGGGAAAAGTTTCTTCCTCATATTTAAATAGTTATAATGATGTTGTCTTAATTCTAAGTTATACATTTTTTTATCATCAATGTTTCTTAAGCAGATTCAGCCTTATAAATTATAAATATAAAATTATGTATAATATAAGTATATTAAATATAAATATATATTATAAGTAAATATAATATAAATATAAAATATATAATTATAAAACACATTCAATGGGATGGTTTTTCCTTCCCCCTTAAAATCTTCCAAATTATAAAATTAGTTATCTTATCACACACACACACAAACACAAATCATCTTGGTATTGAAATATAATAATTCTTAATTAAAAGAATAGTAATTTCTCCATGAGACTAAACTTGAAAGCTATAGAAACCTTATTATTCAGTTGGCTACTAGATATTTACTGACCATACACTATGAACCAGTGGGTGGGCTTCCCAGGTGGCGCTAGTGGTAAAGAACCCGCCTGCCAGTGCAGAAGACAAAAGAGATTTGTTTGATCCCTGGGTTGGGAAGATCCCCTGGAGAAAGAAATGGCCACCCATTCCAATATTCTTACTTGGAGAATCCCACGGCTGGAGGAGCCTGGCCGGCTGCACTCTGAGGGGTTGCCAAGAGTTGGACATGACTGAAGCGACTTAGCACTTAGCACATGTACCAAAATTTGTTCTTAGTCTAGAGGTTGCGTGCATGTATACTAAGTCGATTCAGTTGTGTCTGACTCTTTGAGACCCTATAGACTGTAGCCTGCCAGGCTCCTCTGTCCACGGGACTCTCCAGGCAAGAGTGCTGAAGTGGGTTGCCATTCCCTTCTCCAGGGGTTCTTCCCGACCCAGGGATTGAACCCAGGTCTCTTATGTCTCCTCCATTGGCACATGGGTTCTTTACCACTAGTGGCACTTGAGGAGCCCCGAGAGGTTAGAGCAGTGGGAGAGAAAACCTGAAAGTCCCTGCTCTTATGAAGCTTTCCTGCTCTTAGGAAGGTAATGAGAATATACACACAAGAAAGGGAGATTATAGTAAGTGGTAGATCCTATGAATAAGACAAGGTAATATAACAGTACTATGTGGAGGAGGATCATTTAAGAGAGTCAGGGGAAGCCTGTCAGAGTTGAAACCTAAATATCAAAAAAGATATCTGTTTCCTCTTGAAAGGAAGGGGATGGGAAAACATTGCAGGCAGAGGAGTAAACACAAAGGCCTTGGTGCAAGTCCTCGGGAGGGAAACAGAAAGCAGAGAAATGAGCCAAGGCTGGATCACACCCACTGTCTTGGGTTATGAGAATGAGTTTGGACTTTGATTTGTCCTGCCCCTGCTTCTCACTAACTTGGGAACTAAAGCGCAGTGACTTGTTCAGTGCCACTGAAACACTGGATGGTTTTGGAAATGAGATGGTCTCGCTTCCTTACAGCTGTTCTGTTTTATCGAGCTGCTTGCAGAAAGTGGCATTTGTCAGTCAGCTAAGGCCTTCAAGATGGAGCCTGACACTCTTCTGCACTGCTGTGATTTTTCCCAATTTTTTCTAATTTATGACTTTCCTCCTAATTAGACATGAATATATTTTTATCACTTTGCTGTTTTATAAGCAAAAACAAGAATAGAAGTGATTCCAAACCTTTAGGGTGTGTGTGTATGTGTACTCAATCCTGTCTGACTCTTTGTGATACCATGGACCGTAGCCTGCAAGTCTCCTCTGTCCAGGGAATTTTCCAGGCAAGATTACTGGAGTGGTTTACCTTTTCCTAATCTATTTGGTTAACTTTTAGTTTTTCAAATACTGAATTAGTCAAGATGGAGACAAGAACCTGGTGAGTGACTCTGCAAACCAGCTCATCTATGTGGTCTCTCTGGCCATTCCACCAGAAATATTACACTGACACGCCTAATGAGATCCTGTTCTTATTTGTTAATAAGGTCTTTTTTTTTAATTTTAGTTTTTATTTATTTATTTAATTTTGGCTGTGCTGTGTGGGCTTTTATCTAATTGCAGAGAGTGGAAGCTACTCGCTAGGTGGCAACGTGTGTGCTTTTTCTCATTGCAGTGGCTTCCCTTGTGGAACACTGGCTCTAGGCATGTGGGCTCAGTAGTTGTGGCTCCCCCGGACTCTAAAGATCAGACTCAAGATTTGTGGTGCATGGGCTTATTGTTCCTCAGTGTGTGGGATCTTTTCAGGTCAGGTATTGAACCTAGGCCTCCAGCATTGACAGCTGGATTCTTGACCGCTGAACCACCAAGGAAGCCTGAGAGCCTCCTCTTGGTCCAGGACACTGTCTGTCTGGAGATGAGTCTGCTAATGCTATTTGTAGTCCTCTGCCAAGTTCCCCTGCTCTCTTATAGAACGCTGACCTGGAACTAAGATTATATATCATCAGAGACCAGCCCATGTGAGGTACACCCAGCAGGGAAACCAGTGTGCTGTGTCATAAGACCAAGACTCTGATGTCGCATTTGAATTTGAATCATTCTCCAGTGCTGTGTTATTTTTCTTCATCTATTAAATCAAGTTAATATTACTCAGTGCTTCCCTGGTGTCTCAGATGGTAAAGAATCAGCCTGCAATGTGGGAGACCCAGGTTCGACCACTGGGTTGGGAAGAACCCCTGGAGAAGGGAATGGCAAACCATTCCAGTATTCTTGCCTGGAAAATTCCATGGACAGAGGAGCCCCAGAGGGTGGTTATTGTAATGAACCTGGGCAATGAATACAAAACAATATTTTGCATACATAAAGTATGCAAAGAGAAAAAAGTTCCTAACAAAGTATCTGGCACAGTGTCCCTTATCTTCCCACAGATAGAGTCAAAGGCTCTTAGTGTCCCAAATCAATCTACCTTTTTCTGTTGTTGTTCAGTTGCTCAGTCATGTCCAGCTCTTTGTGACCCCATGAACTGCAGCTTGCCAGGCTTCCCTATCCTTCATTATCTCCCAGAGTTTGCTCAAACTCATGTCGGTTGAGTCAGTGATGCCATCCAACCATCTTGTCCTCTGTTGTTCCCTTCTCCTGCCCTCAGTCTTTCCCAGAATCAGGGTCTTTTCCAATGAGTCAGCTCTTCGCATCAGGTGGCCAAAGTGCTGGAGCTTCAGATTCAGCATCAGTCCTTCTAATGAATATTCAGGGTTGATTTCCTTTAGGATTGATTGGTTTGATCTCCATGTAGTCCAAAGGACTCTCAAGATTCTTCTCCAGAACCACTATTCAAAAGCATCAGTTCTTCAGTACTCAGTCTTCTTTATGGTCCAACTCCCACATCCATTCATGACAACTGGCTCATGCATAATAATATTGGTCCCAAAACTATTTAATAAGCATCTGTGGGATGCTTTGAACTGTACCATATACATTCATTCAATCAATATTAAGAAGTGTCTACTAAGTGCCCACCAGTGAACAAAACATTATGAAGTCTTTAGGAGATACAATGAGACATAGTTTCTGTCTCAAAGAGGTGAACACTTATAAGGAAAATTTCCAGATAGAATGTTCTTTAGGATTTTTAAAAAATATTTATATATTTGGCTGCCCTTGGTTTTAGTTGCAGCATGTGGAATCTAGTTCCCTGATCAGGGATAGAACCTGGGCCCCCTGCATTGAGAGCACAGAGTCTTTGCAACTGGACCACCAGGGAAACCCCTTAGCATTTTATACTTAAATTTTCCAAATGCCAGAAAATGTGTTTTTGGGAGAAAGAGAGGGGAGAGGGATGCAAATTACAACAACCAGAAGGCTTCATGGAAAAGAATAAATGGAGAAGGAGGCTTGAGCTGGGCAGAATGAGGATAAATGAAGTGAAGTGGAGGTCTTTCTGGCCAGGGGAGGCAGAGTGAGCATTACCCAGGGAAAGGATGGTGAGATGACAGTCCCTGCCCCTACCTGGATTAGATGCCTTGGAGGAAATGGCCTTTTTAGAGAGTTGGAGACAGAGACGTTTGGGGGGCACACTTGGCTACCAGTTCTGCTTTGTGCGTTTGATGATAATGTGGTCTTGTCATTACAGAGCTGAGGAACCTGGAGAGACTGATACTGCACCTATCAGTCTCCTAGTTCTTACTTCACCCAGAATGTGGGCATAAGTCCCAACCAAACTTGAAAGGGCAGTTTGAGTGGCAGAAACCTCTCTCTCCACACTGTAGAGAAGCTCCCAGCATTACCTGCCCTGTTGGGGAACTGAATTCAGGAAGAATAGCCAGCATTTGGTGCCTCTCAACCTAACACTTCTTCTGTTCGTTTTAAATTCTTGGCCAAATCAACTGACTCCTTATAATGCTGAGGAAGCCTTCCTGGTAGTCTGGGTGCAGTGCCTCTGCTAAGGTATTTAGAGCCTCTTCGGCTTCTCTCATCAGAGCCCTCATCACACTGTATTGTGATGGATTATCTGTGTCTTACCCCCAACCCCCAACCCCCTCCCCCTCCTCTCTTCCTGCCCAGGAGACCATAGACCATTTGATGTGAACAAGTACCATATTTCTTTCATGTCCACCATTCAATTCCCAGACCCTGGCACAGTATCAGGCATATAGTAGATACTCGATTAATATTATATTGTGTTAAATTAAGATCAGCTTTCCTAGAGGAAAGGGTGGTGGGTGGGAAATAAGGGAGCTGGGCTCAGAACTTGCAGAGCAGTAACCCTGAGGGAGAGTTGGGTTTGATGAGAGAGCAGAAGGAGTGTTCACCAAAAGAATAAAAGAATAATAAGCATCAAACTGTACTGCCTGCTCCCCTCCCAGCAGAGCAGTGGGGATAAATGGAATCAAATTAGCAAAATCATTAGCTTGATGATAACCAGAATCCCCTCATGCTGGGAGCTGGGAGGTAAGCAGAGGTGTTCTCTGCTCGAAGCCCCCATGCCTTTCAGATCCCTGCTCCCTTCCTGCTGCGGACAGAGGAAGGGATGCTCTGACACAGCTGGCCCCAGGGTTCTCTCTGGGATGAGGTCTCTGCGGGGGGAGAGAGGGAAGGCATGAAAAAGAAAGCATTGTCAGCTGGCTCCAGTCCTTCAGAAGCAGATGAGCCGTCAAACTTAGAGGACACTGAGATGTGGAGTCTAAATGTGGGCTTTGAAATCTGAACTTCCAGGGTGTGAATTCCTATCTGCCACCTACTAATTCAATGGCCAATGGCAAGTGAGCAGTCAAAGAATAGAGCTAGTTATTTCCTTATGTGATCACGGTCATCACTGCACTAGAAGGAATCATACTGGCATGCATTCAAGGCAGGAAAAGAGAAAGGGAATATTCCCAGAGACCCAGGCTAAGACCAAAGAGCTCCAATAGGATTATTTTTTAAGTAGGTGTCTTTTCTATCTCCTCTTTCAGTTCTATATTGTTTTCGTTAGAAGATAAAGCAGAGAGAAGTAAACCAGAAGAAATTTCAACTCACTCTGCATTGGGCAGGACAATTAACTTGAAGTGCTCAAAAACACATCTTGAACTCTCAGTGGCTCAATGGGCAATAGTTCTGTTCTCTCTAATGTCACAGCCCTGTGTGGGTTGCGAGCCCGTCATTGCACCTGCAATCAAGCCATCCTCAAAGGCCACGGAGGCAGGGAGTGAGAATAGGGACGACGCACCAGCTCTCACCTGCTTCAACCTGGTAGTGTATATGTCGTGGCCACTCAGGTTCCATTTGGTCAGTCCTGGTTATTTGCCAGGGCCCCACCTAAATGCCATAAGGCTCAGTAATACAGAGTAGCATGTGGATATTTGGTGAGTACTAGCTGTCTCTGCCACAGCTACACCCTTGCTGTATGACACTGGAGAAATCGCTTAGCTTCTTTGAGTCTCAGTTTCTCCAGCTCTGCAATGGCCTCACAGTTCCCACTCTGTGGAAATTTGTAAGAATTATATGGGATACTGCAGGGAAAGACTTGAGCACATCACCTCACAAAAAGTAGATACAAAGTGTTAATTGCTCAGTCATGTCCAATTCTTTGCAACCCCATGGACAGTAGCCTGCCAGGCTTCTCTGTCCATTGAATTCTCCAGGCGAGAATACTGGAGTGGGTTGCCATTCCCTTCTCCAGGGAATCTTCCCAACCCAGGGATCGAACCATTATTCAAACTTTTTTGTGTCTGTCCCAGAGGTGTGTGTGTGTGTTAGTGTTAGTCACTCAGTCATGTCCAACTCTTTGTGACCCCATAGACTGTAGCCAGCCAGACTCCTCTGTCCATGGATTTCTCCAAGCAATTGCTGGAGTGGGTTGCCATTCCCTTCTCCAGGGGATCTTCCCAACCCAGGGACTGAACCCTCATCTCCTGTATCGCATGCAGATTCTTTACCACCTAAGCCACCAGGGTAGAAACGATTTAATACCAATGTTGTTGTAAAGATTAGTATGCATCAAGAAGGACTCTTGGGCTGCAGGTGACAGAAACAGGTTCTAACTCACTTCAGAAAATACATAATTTAGTGGAAGGATTTGGGGTACCTTTTAGAGGGAATGAAGACTGAAGAACCAGCTCGTAAAAGACAGGCAACTGAGACTTTGTGGTAGGAAACACTTAAAACTCTGACTTGGTGCCATCCCCTTGGCAGAACCAGGGCTAGACATTTTGACAGCTCCCCTCTGGGGAAGAAGTAGTTCTTTAAAAGAAAATCTGGCTCCTGTTGCAGAAGAGAGGATGTGGAGGCTGAGTAGCCACAAATGAGTAATATCTAGTCACTATATGGGTTAGGGATAAGTCATATACAAATAGGATGCAATGGCAGTGTAGAGGGAAGCAGTCCAGTGCTGATGCAGGGACTCAGTGACGTCCTCCGAGCCCCATGCTCTCTACCCTTCCTCCTTGTTTCCTTAGCCCATCACTCTCATCCCCATACCTACAGTCGCAATAGGAGGAAGGAGAGTGTTACCAGAAGACTTCCACTTCATCTCCCTGGACAAACTGTGACACGGAGCTAACCCTAGCTGCAAGGGAACCTGTGAAATTCTGATTTTTAAATACCGTTTGGTAGATTTAAAGAAAGAAGTTGTTGAGCCTGGAAAAACAGATGTGCTAACCTATCACATCTGTCAAACGTCCCCAGTTGAACATCAGTGTTACAAGAGGGAGTGGGGAGGAGGTAACAACTGACCCGAACCTGAAGAATTCCTTTCACTGACTCTGCTCTCCATGATGCTTATAAAAAGTAGAAAGATGTGAACATTGTTCCCCGGGGTCTGCAGAAACCCTTCCTGACCCAGGAGAACTTGAGTAGTATTGGGTATGGAGAGTGGACTGGTTGATAGATGCTTTTCCAGAGGCTATTTCTGGATAGATCTCTCTGGTTAAAGCCCCTTTCTATAGTAGGTCAATATTTCTCAATAAAACTGGAAACAAAAAAAGCAAGAGCTCCTTCTGTAATGAAATGTCTCAAAGATCCCAGGACAGTCCTTTTCTGTGGTCACATGTTAACAGGAGGAAAAACGTTCTAAAACTTCAGCACAGTGCCTGACCCATTCTAACTTCTCAAAAAATAGAGGCTGTTTCCCAAGTTCCTTCAGAACTTACCTCACCAAGCTTTAGATGTTCTAAAGCTGAAAATCTAAATCTAAACATCAGGTGCTGAAACATCCCCAGATAGCAACTGGAACAGGATTCCAGTGTAAGGGCAATAAAAGGGAGGGAGGGGAGGTACATCTTGGAGAGTTAAGTCCTGCATAAATTGTCCCACCTCTTTCTTAACCCTTTCCCCACCCCTACTCTAACCCACAAACGCTTTTTTTTTTTTTTTTTTTTAATTCCAGTGAAGTGAGGTAGGCTTGAGAAAAAAGCCCAGGCAGAAATGCTTCAGCTTTTTAATACTTTAATGAAACATCTCACTTTTCCATCATTTAACAGCCAGATTTTATTGAATGTGGGGCCGTGTGTCTCCTGCTGTAACAGGGTCTCATATACATTGTAACCATCATATTAGCTGACCTTTAGGAAGTGCTCACTGAGCTCCAGCCTTGGTGCCAGTGCTTTACATAAATGACCCTCTTGATTCATCATGAGAATCCCACCAGGTTAAAGGTACTCTTTCTTAATTTGTTTTACAGATACAAAAATTGAAGATCCGAGCAAGTTGAGACATTTGTCAAATATCACAGCTACAAGCGGTCGAGCTGTGGGTCAGACTGGTTCTCTTAATCACTAGACTGTGCTGCTGTAGAATTTTCTCAGCAGCCCATGGGACACAGGTTGTCTCACCTTACACCCAAGGAGCCCAGGGCTTAAGGAGGTTGGTGACTTGCCCACAGTCAACTTCAGAGCTATAAAATGGCAGGGCTGGGATTGAACCTGGGCCCATCTGTCTTAAATACAAAGCTGGGCTATCTCCCAAGGGGTTTTATCATTGGCTAAACATATCTGGTGGCTTCCCTGGTGGCTCAGTGGTAAAGAATCCACCTGCCTATGCATGAGATGCAGGTTCGATTCCTAGGTCAGGAAGAACCCCTGGAGAAGGAAATGGTAACCCAACCCAGTATTCTTGCCTGGGATTTCCCATGGACAGAGGAGCCTGGTGGGCTATAGTCCATGAGGTTGCAAGAGTCAGACACGACTTCGTGGCCACACCACCGCCACCAAACATAACTAATGCCCTGACTCCCTGCTGCAACTCCACCATCGAGATTTACTCACATAGGCTGGTGAACTAGTCAAGAACATGGACTCTAGAACCCAGCTAGCTCTCTTTCATTAAATTTCCCCAACTCTCTAAGCCTCAGCTTACTCATCTGTAAAATGGGGTTAATAACAGTAACTATAGGTTTGTTGGCAGGACTTGATATAATAATCCAAGGTTACTGTTCAATAGCTGTTATTTTTTCTTTCCTACCTTGATGGAATTTCATTCATTATCTAACTCATTGTTTAGCTATAAGAAATTTTCTCCTCTCTCCAGGTCTCATTTGTGAAATAGGAGGAAATTATCTCAATATTCTCCACGCCTCCTTCTGTCTGTCATTCCATGCTTTTCACAGTTCATTCAGGTGCCAAGGGCAGCTAAACTGTCTCACAAGGAACCAAAGAAAAGCATGGGTTCTCCTAAGGAAAAGCACAAGGCTTACTGTTGGCACAGGAGCTCCAGCAGCCCCCAGAGTCTCAGGATAATAATAGCTCTTATTCACAGGGTACTTGCCTCATGCCAACTGCTCTTCAAAACATTCTAGATACATTATTGTACGTCATTGAAGAGTCTGTTCATCCTTTTCCTCCTCTCTTGCTGATGTTGGCAAAATATATATTTTGCCTTAAATTATCTATTGCAAGTTGGGCAAGCAGGCTTGACCAAGTTATCACATTAACTAAATATGTGTGTGTATACACACACACACACACACACACATGCCAGGATGAGTGCCTACACACATCAGTATTGAGTGGGAGAAGCTAATGTGATTCCCTGGTGAGGACTGTCTGCCCATCCTGCTCTCTCTAGATGGTGAAGACCCAGAACAAGAAGAGCTAACATGTATTGGGAAACAACTGAGGTTCAGACATTGCTAGAAGCACTTCACATGGGCTGCCTCATCTGCTCCTCACAATAACCCTGTTGGAAAAGTACTGGGGATATCTTTATTTACAGATACACACATGAGGCTCAAAGAGATGAAGCAGCTTATCCCATTAGGAAGTGGGAAACCTAACCTGCAATGTAACTACAAAGCCTTGGTACTGTCAACTACCACACTCAGAACTTTAGTTTATTTTTCTTTTTTAATTGTCAGACATTATGCTTTATAAGGTATGCACAGAAGTTCAAGCAATAAATAAATACATTAGTTCAAAGCCTTACAATAGCTATGCAAAGCAGATACAGAAAAGCAGATTTGCTGTTACTTAAGCCCCTTTAACAAACAAACAAACAAAAAAAAAAACAGGAAACTATTTCCAGCTTCCTTAATACTAAAGTCCTGAGATCTCTCCTGGTGCTGGGGAGAAGAGTCCAGGCGTGGTGTCCTCAGCAGGGAACTGAGAGCCTCAGACCTAAAACCTTTGGTGATGGAAACTATCAGGTGAGATTCCCCCATGGAGATCCTGACCTCCTAGAGGTCACCAGGTAGACACTCACCTCAGGGCCACTAGTCAAGGATGACCTTCTGGTCCAGAAAGTCTGGTCCAACCCTCCATGACCTGGGAAGAGTGTAGAGTGCAGCTTCTAGCCACTCGGCACACCTGCACACCTTTCTGAACAAGGGAAATAGGAGGCTGGCAGGCAGGCAAGCAGGGCTACACTCTGTTCCTGTTCCACTGTTGTCAGATGTGGGAAACCTGCAGGGAACAACCAGGATAAAACTTGTCAAGCATGTGGCAGAGGCGCCTCAAATGACAACTGGGATCATCCTGTTGTCAGCTAAATGGGATGACAAAAAGGATATTAAAATGATATCAGCTCTTCTGTGATATTTCATTTGCAGTAGACCATCAAACACTTGGGTACTTAGTGTTTTGTGTAATGGGAAAGAACAGCTTCATGTCGTTACTTGTTTTCCATTTACCGAGGAGATGCTGGAAGGCCCTGGTCCCCTGATGGCTCTGTGAAACCCATTTGCCATGCAGAAAATGCAGTGGGTCTTTGAGAGACTGTCTGCCAAAGCCTGCTAGAAGCCCCTTGCCCGTGTTCAAGGCATGGAGAGCTGTGGACCACATATAAGCACCTTCAAGTCCTGCTGCCTGCCAGGGCCTCAGCATCACTGTACTGGGAACGGGGACAAACTTCTTTGAGACCCAGCCTAGCAATGTAGAAACTTCAAGTCATCAGACCAAGTTCCGGTCTTGGGACTCAGATCAAAAAGCTATGTAGCCCTGAGCAAGGTGGCCTTTCAGAGCCTCAGTAATGCCATTTGCAGCAGCATGGATGGACCTAGAGAATATCATACAGGGTGAAGTAAGCAGACAGATAGAGAACTATCGCATATCCCATACATATGGAATCTAAAATGAAATTATACAAGTGAACTTATTTACAAAACAGAAAAAAGATTCACAAAATCAGAGATTGAACTTATAGTTGCCAGAAGGAAGGGATAGTTAGGGGGTTTGGGATTGACGTGTACAAACTGCTATATTTAAAATGGATAACCAGAAAAGTCCTTCTGTGTAGCACAGGGAGCTCTGCTCAATGTCATGCAGCAGCCTGGATGGGAGGGGAGTTTGAGGAGGAATTGATCCAGGTATATGTATGGCTTGAGTCCCTTTGCTGTCCAGCTGAAACTACCACAACATTGTTAATCAGCTATATTGCCAATACAAAATAAAAAGTTTAAATTTTAAAAAAAGGAGTTTTAGACTATATGGTCTAAGACACCTTCACTTTTAAAAGGTCACACGACCTCTCAGCCATTCGCTGTTTTTGTTAATAGTTACTTGTATTATTAACTTCTGAGAGAAGGTAATTGATCTCCTAGGTTCTTGGCTCCAAGAGGCAGATGTGTTTTGTCCAAGATTCTGTCTCAACTGTTCAACAATGCCTGACACAGAATAAGTGTAAATAAATTAATAAATGTCAGATGGATGGTGGTAGGATAGGACCAGTTTATACTCTGAACTGCCTGCCACGGACACTCATGGTGTGTACTCACACCAATCCATCAGAGAGTAGACTCGCCCTCCTGTGCATACTTCAGCATATGAACTGTGTCCATGCCAACTGCTGGTGACAAGTTCCTGAGGCCTACACAGTGGATCTCTATAGTTATCGGACTTTGTCTGCTTCTTACTTTTCAATCATTTATTAGTCAACATGTCTTTGTAGTAAGCATCCTTTCCACCTCTGAATGTTCCAAATTATTGACCAATGAGTCACATACTATGTGCTGGGGCCCTTGAACAGCTCCTGATTGTTTAGCCACTAAGTCACATCTGATTCTTTACAACCCCATAAACTGCAGCCCTGCAGGTCTCCCTGTCCTCGACTATCTCCCAGAGTCTGCCCAAATTCACATCCATTGAGTCAGTGATGCCATCCAACCATCTCATCCTCTGTCGCCACTTCTCCTCCTGCCCTCAATCTTTCCCAGCACCAGGGTTTTTTCCAATGAGTCAGCTCTTTGCATGAGGTGGCCAAATTATTGGAGCTTCAGCTTCAACATCAGTCCTTCCAATGAACACCCAGGACTGATCTCCTTTAGGATGGACTGGTTGGATCTCCTTGCAGTCCAAGGGACTCTCAAGAGTCTTCTCCAACACCACAGTTCAAAAGCATCAATTCTTCAGCTCTCAGCTTTCTTCACAGTCCAACTCTCACATCCATACATGACCACTGGAAAAACCATAGCCTTGACTAGATGGGCCTTTGTTGGCAAAGTAATGTCTCTGCTTTTCAATATGCCATCTAGGTTGGTCATAACTTTCCTTCCAAGGAGTAAGCGTTTTTTAATTTCATGGCTGCAGTCACCATCTGCAGTGATTTTGGAGCCCTCCAAAATAAAGTCTGCCACTGTTTCCACTGTTTCCCCATCTATTTTCCATGAGTAGCCTTCAATTGAGTTCAGTTCAGTTGCTCAGTCGTGTCCGACTCCTTGTGACCCAATCAGTCACAGCACACCAGGCCTCCCTGTCCCTCACCAACTCCTGGAGTTCACCCAGACTCATATCTATTGAGTTAGTGATGCCATCCAGCCATCTCATCCTCAGTTGTCCCCTTTTCCTCCTGCCCCCAATCCCTCCCAGCATCAAAGTCTTTTCCAATGAGTCAGGTCTTCGCATGAGGTGGCCAAAGTACTGGAGTTTCAGCCTTAGTATCATTCCTTCCAAAGAAATCCCAGGGTTGATCTCCTTCAGAATGGACTGGTTGGATCTCCTTGCAGTCCAAGGGACCCTCAAGAGTCTTTTCCAACACCACAGTTCAAAAGCATCAATTCTTCGGTGCTCAGCCTTCTTCACAGTCCAACTCTCACATCCATATATGACTACTGGAAAAACCATAGCCTTGACTAGATGGACCTTAGTCAGCAAAGTAATGTCTCTTACTGAGGTATAATTGCCATACAATAAACTGCACATATTTGAAACATTAGATGCAGGTTATGGCACATGGATTAACCTGTGAAACCATCACCACAGTTACCTCGATGAACACATGTATCTCCACGGTTTTGTGCCCCTTTGCAGTTCTCCCCACTACCCTTGCCCCTAAAAGCCTTCTACGTGACTATAATGTTTTTCCATCTTATTTCCAGTAATTATAGACAATTTGATGTTATCAGATCCTTGTGGTTCTGTTTGCTAGGGAGTGGGAGCTCACAGTATTTTTCTCAGTATCCCTCTAAATTCTGATGTCATCCCCCCGACCCTGCCCTCATGTCAAAGCTGCTTCCATGAAGGCAGATGCATCTCTCTGTATATGTCGCTGCAATTGGGAATGATTTTTAAAATTGACACTTACTATCACTTTTGATCTCTTTATGGAATTGAAAGGCTCACTAGAGATGATTTTGGCACCAGGGTGGAGGAGAAATTATGGTTTCATTCATTCAACAAAAGAGAGGCTTCCCTGTCTTGGTGCTTTGTGTGTGAAGTGAAGGGCAAAACTGACCAGGCTCCTTGACTCATGAAGCTCACAGCTTAGCAGGGGGCACTGCCCACCTCTAGGTAAACAAATATTGAAGGAAAATGGAAAGCATGCAGTGACAAAAAAATCTGTGATTTTGTTTCTATTTTTAACATCATGTATAAGGAATGAAAGGGAGTTAAGGGAATTGATGGCAGTTTCTTTCTTACCCCAAAAGTTTGGGGAAGCCTGGGAGATAAATTTGAAGGCTGTGTCCTCAGCAGATGCTAAGGACCCAACGCAGGAAAGAAGCTGGAGCCTCAGGGGAACAGCTACCCTACAAGGCTAGCGCCAGGCTTGAGGCCTGCTAAGTTTGAGCTTGAGAAAAATGAAGAGATGTCAGAGAATACAGGTAGAAGGAAAGGTAAGGACCAGATCAGAAGGCCTTGGAAGAAGTTTGGGTTTTATTCTAAACACAGCGAAAAGTCATAGGAAGTTCTCAGAGGAAAGTGAAAGTGTTAGTCACTCAGTCGTATCTGATTCTTTTGCAACTCCATGGACTGTAGCCTGCCTGGTTCCTCTGTCCATGGGATTTCCCAGGCAAGAATACCAGTGTGGATAGCCATTTCCTTACCCAGGGGATCTTCCCAACCCAGGGATTGAACCCAGGTTTCCCATCATACAGGCAGATTCTTTACTGTCTGAGTCACCAGTGAAACCCAGGAGCACATTTAACTGTTTAAAGATTATGGCTTCTCACTAAAGAACTCATAAATGAAGAAAATATCAACCTTCTGATTAAAACAAATAATTAGGAATCATTATAAAAATGATATTTTAAATAATTATAATAATGAAATTCTCTCTCTACTATGGCACCTTAGCTTGGATAGAAATAACAAATGAGTATTTTATAATGATGCATGCTGTCTGCTGGGCACATCTCCAAGCTTTTGACCTCTAGTTCTCATTTGCCTCAATAAAACAAGCATCATTCCTATTTTACGAATGAGAAAATTGACTCAGAGGTTTAATAATTTTCCCAAGTTTTTAAAACTTGGAAGACTAGCTTACCAAGGTAAATGAATAGGGCAAAGAGAAATGTCATTTTCTGTTGAAACTCATCTGTAACTTTTTGCTGCAAGGGCACATTTCACCCTGTTTCCTAGGCTGTGCAGAGGCTGATGGCTTTTAGAAAGACAAATAGGTCATGTACTGAAAGGAGGTCTTAGCTTCAGGAGTAAGATTCTCTTATCTGCTGAGCACTCTGGCCCCTTGATTCTGACGACCCTGTCATGTCCAACTCTTTTGCGACCCATGGGACTGTAGCCTGCCAGACTTCTCTGTCTGTCCATGGGATTTTCCAGGCAAGAATATGGGAGTGAGCTGCCGTTTCCTTCTCCAGGGGATTCTCCTGACCCAGAGATTAAACCCACAACTCCTGCATTGGCAGGCAGGTTCTTTACCACTGAGCCACTATGGAGGCCCTTCTGACCACCCTAGCAAGAGATTAAATGGTCAGAGGTCAAAGGGTAGGGGAAGGTTCCTTCAGTGAGGAATGTTGAAAGTCTGGAGTCAGCTGACAGGTTGACTTGCTGAGAGCAAGTGCACTTGCTGAGAGCATCACGCTGGTGTCCAGGGACGAGGATTCTGCTGCAGTGCTCTTATTTCGCCACAAGACCTAAATATCTCTCCGTCTCTCTAGTTCTCCATCCTGTTAGGGAAGTAAATAATGAACTTGACCTAGATGATTTATCCCTAGCCTAGTCTTTCCTACAGAAGATTTTATCTAATGTGCTAATAGCAACTGATTTATTTGAGCCATTGTGACAAATGGTTACTATGTTAGGAGTATTAAATCAAACCACTCAATGAATTCAGCAACACGTTTAATAGGATTCATATCTCATTGTTTCCAGGAACACCCATGTCTCCAAATAATGTGTATTTATGTGTGTATATATATGTGTGTGTACACATATGTACATGTATTTGTACATGCACATATATATATAAATCTGATATTTATTCACTCTAATGATAATGTTTGAGTGAGTGAGTGAAGTCGCTCAGTCGTGTCCGACTCTTTGCAACCCCGTGGACTGTAGCCCACCAGGCTCCTCCGTCCATGGGATTTTCCAGGCAAGAATACTGGAGTGGGGTGCCATTTCCTTCTCCAGGGGATCTTCCCGACCCAGGGATTGAACCCTGGTCTCCCGCCTTGCAGGCAACGCTTTAACCTCTGAGCCACCAATGATAATGTTTAGCTCTCATGAATTTTCAAACCCCTGGCACTAATTCCATGACTTCATGAGTTAGGAGCTGCTGGAATGAAAAAAACATAAAAGATCATAATCTTAGGAACAAGGGAAAACAAAGCTGATTATAGAAGAGGAAATGAAACGACTTCACAGCCTGGTTGATTGAATTGCGTACTGCTGACCCTTCCCCTCTGCTTCCTGATCCCAGACAGGTGATTATACTTAATACCCTGGCCTCCTGCGAGAACAGTCCCCCAGATTGAAGAAGCAGATTGCCTTATTCACCTTGTCAGATGAAAGATTCTTTCCCCAGCATGCAGATCCTGGGCTGGTTTCTAGAATGGCTCACAAAATGAGGAAAATTCAAAGAAGCTGCATGGGTGTTGGAGATTTCTGTTGGCTTCTTAATGAAGGTTATCTGAGACAAAACTTCTGAATGTTTGAAGTGGAGAAACCCAGTTCTAGAAACTGGTATTACCCTCTCCCTTGCCTCTGCTGTGTTTGTTTCTCTAACAGATTCCTCTGTCAAAAGCACTGATTTTCTGTTCTCCAAGCTCATTGATTTCTCAGCATTAATATGTTTACCATATCCTAATTAGGTGCCACCTTTCACATATTTATGGTAGTGAAATGCCCATGAGCAAGGGTTGCCGCTTTCTGTACACAGAGGCCAGTCCCACTTGTGATCTGTGCTCCTACTGTATGTATGAGCAGTGCGGTACCACTCATCAAGGGTGACTCCACCAAAGGTTCCTTTGCCCGCAGGCTTTTATTCAATACATTAAACAAATATTTGAGCAACTGCTGCATTCCAGGTACTATCCTAGATTCCTAGGAGTTTTGCAGAAAACACAGGACAAAAATATCTGTCTCCTAACCCAGGTAAATTGTATCATAGGTTAGCAGTTAGTAGATGCCTAGGAGGGAGAAGCAGAGAGTGGAGTGACAGAGGCTGAGAGAGTTCAAGCGTGGCAATGGGGCGAGATGTATTTGTAAACAGGGTGTTGAGAAGTTGACTCTCTTTCTTGTGTAATTTTATTTATTTATTTATGGCTGTGCTGGGACTTCATTGTGGCATGGGCTGCTCTCTGGTTGGAGTGAGCCGGCTTCTTATTGCAGTGGCTTCTATTGATGCTCAGAGAACAGGCTCTAGGGCTTGAGGCTTCAGTAGTGTGGCTCAAGACAGGCTCAATTGTTGTGGCACACAGCCTCTGCAGCATGTGGGGTCTTCCTAGATCAGGGATCAAACCCATGTCTCCTGTGTCAGCAGGAGCCACCAGGGAAATCCAAGAAGTTGATTCTTAATAGGGACTTGTATCAGGAAAGACTTAACCATGCACATATTTGGGAGAAGAAAAATCCAGACATAGGATAGAGAGCAAAGATCATTAAAAGGATGCATGACTGGTACATCCATTCAAAAAATAGTAAGGAGGCAATGTGGCTGAAGTTATAGGAACAAGGGGATCACAGTGAGGTTGAATTCAGAAAAGGATTGGAGGGCAGGTGATGTGAGTCCTTGGTGGCCTCTGTAAGGAGCTGGGTTTTAGAGTGAAAGGGGCCAATGCTGAGCTTAGATCAGAGGAGCTATGAAACCTCACTTTTGTTCATTACATTTCTACAATATATTTCCATTCACCAAATAGTTTTAACACCAGTTGAAAATTCTTGCCTGAATCAATTAGATGAGAGCTTGCAGACACATTTTCTAATTTTGTCACTCATTCTATACTTATCAGCTGACATTCCTTTGTGAAATATAGCTTTCTCAGCAATTCTAGGTATTTGATTACAGAGGAATACATTTCCTGCTGAAAAGTAAAAATAAACACTTAAATCATTCCCTTTAAGGGCATATGTTCAAGGGAAGCTTTAGAAAAAACAATTAGCCTCTCAAATTGAGACAAACGTGGCTTGTGCTATAGAAGGGTGCCCACACTGCTTCCCTCTTGTGTTGTCCTTACTTACTGGGATGAAATCCCAGCAGGGAGCCATTCCTTGAGTCTGCTGTCATCTTTTGGAGTCTTCTTTTGGATGTGCACTTATGATATCAGGGAGGAAAAGAATGACCCTGGAGGAGGGGGCGTTACTAACTCCGGCCTAAATTTGTTGATCAGATGAGCTAATTGTTGTGTCCAGATACTAAAGAGCAGCTGAGACTTTTCTCGTTCCTGCTCCATGACCTGCATTATTTAGTTAACTCCAAATGGCTTCAGCAAGTTTTTAAGGCTCTGTGAAATCTGTGCCCAGATGGCCTTAACTCCATGATCCTTGTTCTCTCTTTGTCCTTTCTCCACACTTCTTTCTCTCTCCTCTCTCTCTCAAACACTTGCACACACACACACACACACAAACATACACATCCCTACACTGTAAACATTATTATAGTCCCTCAAAACTACCCATCACCCCTCCCCCAAAAAACTGTTCTATCGATTTTGTCTGGGGTATAATCTTCCCTTGGGACATCCTTCTCCAGAGTTACCTACACCTGTTGAATTTCATCCTTCAAAGCTTTCAACAAATGCTCCTTCCATGATCTCCACCCTCAGCAATCCCCAAACTGATTCCTCTTTCTCTGTGCACCCACACCCCTTTACCATATCCCCCTCTCTCTTTGTTTCTCATGATCTCAGTTGTATAAGTGTTACTAATGTTCATGGCAAATCAGCCTCAGGTCTACAAATGTCTTTATAAATGAGGTTGTTGTAAAATTTCCCCCAGTGAAAAAGTTGTGTGGTTCATGGTAAGCACTCAAATATTCATGGAGAAGAATTTAAACAGCAGCCATAGCAATTTTCAAATGTCTATTTTCATTCCTCATTTCAATTGCTCAGTTGTGTCCGATTCTTTGCGACCCCATGGACAGCAGCATGCCAGGCTTCCCTATTCATCACCAATTCCCTGAGCTTGCTCAGATTCAAGTCCATCGAGTTAGTGATGCCATCCAAACATCTCATCCTCTGTCATCCCCTTCTCCTCCTGCCTTCAATCTTTCCCAGCATCAGGGTCTTTTCCAGTGAGTCAGTTCTTCTCATCAGGTGGACAAAGTATTGGAGCTTCAGCTTCAGTGTCAGTCCTTCCAATGAATATTCAGGACTGATTTCCTTTAGGATAGACTGGTTGGATCTCCTTGCAGACCAAGGGACTCTCAAGAGTCTTCAACACCACAGTTCAAAAGCATCAATTCTTCTGTACTCAGCTTTCTTTATAGTCCAGCTCTCACATCCATACATGACTACCGGAAAAACCATAGCTTTGACTAGACAGACCTTTGTTAACAAAGAAATGTATCTACTTTTTAATATGCTGTTTGGGTTACTGAGCATCTATTGTGTCTCAAATGATGGGTACCATGGGACGACAAAAGTGAATCAGGAAACAGATCCTACCTTTGGGCAGAGTCCAGGTTAGGAGAGAGGAAACATATATGTAAAGTTCCATATTACAAAGGAAAGTGAAGTGAAAGTGTTAGTCACTCAGTCATGTCTGACTCTTTCAACCTCATCGACTGTAGTCCACCAGGCTCCTCCGTCCGTGGCATTCTCCAGGCAAGAATACTGAAGTGGGTTGTCATGCCCTTCTCCAGGGGATCTTCCCAACCCAGGGATCAAACCCTGGTCTCCCACATTGCAGGCATATTCTTTACTGTCTGAGCTATGAGGAAAGCCCCATATTACAAAAGAAGATGTGTTGAAAACTAGAGAGTCAAGAACAATAGGTTTAATTCACTCATATTTCTCTTTGCTCTGCAACAGATGTTTTTCTCCAATAGCTTATGAATCTTCCCATCAACTAGGATGAAAACAACTTCCACATAGACACCAGGGAATTTCTCTTGTTCCCCCAGAAGAGCTTTCAGTGTCACACTGATGGACTTCCTGAGCAGAGAATGAAGACATGGTGTGTTTTCTCTTTCTTATTAATTCAGGCTGGATTCCCTCTCAAATGGGCTTTTATCACTTTCCTTTCCACCAACAACCAGGATTTTATTTTCATGATTCCTGTAAATTAGGATCGATACACTTAATCTGAGATACAGCCACGGTGACCATCAGCTTCAGTCTCCTCTGTTGCCTGAAAAGTCATTTCTGGATCCATCTGGGATTATCAGGCAGTCCTCAAATGCATCTAGAGAGAAGACAAACAATTGCTAAGGAGTGTTTTCTCTAATTTCCTGCCTATTCCGACCCCATGTTTCCCATCTGGGCCATGCATAGTGCTATCTCCCTTGTTAGAATCACAGTGTACTCCTTGAATCAACTCTCCTTATTAAAACAGGAGAGCTAAGAACAATCAGAGCTTTGCAAATTCTCCCTCTTATTCTGTTTTCTCTGTTAACTTATTCATTCACTTATGTATTCATTTATTCAACAAATACTGATTAATCACCTCCCTTTTTATATACTCTGCCTATTGCCAAAAGGATCGGAGGTGGCTTTTGGGATCAAACATAATGCAAACCAGGTGAGCTGGGATGAAAATAGAAAGGAAGGAGGAGGGCTTGCCACCAGCTCCTAAGGTGATTGGAATTTAGTCCTTGCTCTATTCCAGCAAAAAAGAGATCTGTTGGATTTCCGTGTTTTTGCTTTCTGCCCAACCAAAACATGCCAACTGGGTGTGGAGGACACCTTTTTCCTGCAACTGAATGCATTTATTGAGCATCCAGTGGAATGTTTTGTTCCTCTATGCAAATGCCTTCAGGTAAAAGAAAGAATCATTAGTTCCCATATTTTAGTTATTTGCATGCTATCTTTCAAATGTTTGTCTAGCTTCATGACTGTTACTTATTTCATAGTTTCTTTTTTAAAAATTGACTTTTAAATTTATTTTAAAAATACTTTAAAAAATTTTTAAGGGAATATTTATATCAAATACCATAGTTAGATAATAATGTTAATATAAACGTAATTAAAAATAGCATCACATTCTAAATAAACAAAACTAAAACTCAGAACGATGGTATCTTCCTCTTCATTACGAGGGAGATTAGGATGTATTAATGATTAAAATCACACTAGCACCAGATTGATAGTCAATTCTTTTGATTATTCAATACAAAATGAAGCTAAAAAAGAATCTCAATGTGAACATCAATGTCACATTACCACTTTCAAGTAGCATCCTCACTTTGCTCAAAACCCTATCCCCCAACCATGGAAAACATTGGTCAATTAACTGAAGCTGAAATTTGTGTGGGAGAGATTTTTTGGTATCTGGAAGATGTGAAAGCTCTTGGTTCGTGTTCATATTAGGTTGACTTTTTTTAAAAAAGTAAGACATAAAGTCCCATAAAAGCAGAACCTCAAGCTACCCACCCCTACACCCTTTGTTATCAACAAAGAATTGTTGTAATATAGTTGGCCCCAGAATAAAACATGTGTATCTCTGGGAGGAATTAATAATTCTGATGAAGTTAGGGTTTTGGAAGACTTGCTTAGGTTCAGCAACAGTGAATTACACTTATTTAATATATAAGGCGGCTTATAAACAATATTCTAGAAAGAAAAAGGAACTATTAGTAACTTTGAAAGTCTTATGAAATCAGGTATGTTTCCATTCCCTGATTAGATGTCCTAGTATCAGTGTGCTTGGACTTGGATCTTAATTTCTTTCTCTCATACTCTGAAGTACTCATGTACCTTCTTTCATATCACTGGGCTTCCCTGGTGGCTCAGTAGGTGAAGAATATGCTTGCAATGCAAGAGATCTGGATTCAGTCCTTGGTTCAGGAAGATCTCCTGGTGAAGGGAATGGCTACCCACTCCAGTATTCTTACCTGGAGAATTTCATGAGCAGAGGAGCCTGATGGGCTACAGTCCGTGGGTTGCAAAGATGAATATCAGTAAGCAGAATCATCTATATGGTAGATAAGAAAACTGCAAGAAGTGCCAATGACATTCAACATGTATACCAGCAATGACACCTATTTTAATGAGTATCTAGTTAGGTTTTGTCTACTTTGACAGGTTGGATGGTTTGCTCTACCATTTCAGAAGCAGTACTTTCTCTTCTGTCCTGCTAGGTTTAATTGTCTCCCCCAAATTCATGTGTGAGGTCCTAACGCCCAGTACCTCAGGAAGTGACCTCGTTTGGGAATAGTCATGCAGATGTAATGAAGCTTTGATGAGGTCCTTCTGAAGTAGGTGAGCTCCCAAGCCGATAGAACATGCTGTTATACGAAGTTGAGATATGTGTGTAGAGACATGCGCAGAAGGAGAATGCCAGGTGAACACGGGGGCAGAGATCTAGGTGATGGGTCTATAGGCCCAGGCACATCCCGGTTTGCAGCAAAACACTGAAGCTATGAAAGGGGCATGAACCAGATTCTTTCCTCACAGCCCTCAGAAAGGACCAACCCTCTAACAGCCTGATCTGGGCTTTTAGCCTCCAGAACTGTGAGACTATAAAGTTCTATTGTTTAAGCCACCCACTTGCGGTACTTTGTTATAGCAGCCTTAGCAAATTCAAAACTCTCTCTTTTTCCAATCTCATTGTAGGAGTGAAGGCTTGGAAACAGCATCACTTTACTTTCTAAAAACTACTGTTCCTTGCTGAAATAACAAAACTTACCCCCTATTATTTGATATATACCACATGCAATTTGAAGAAAATATGGTCTTTCTATTAAAGAAGTTGCTATTGATTTGGGTATAGTTATTTTTACTGATGAGTTAATGACAATTTTATATAATTTCAGGGACAAGTAAAAGATTTGTCTCTTTAATATCTTCCTCTCACTAATCCTTTTAAAGTTGCTTTTCCCATTCTAGTATGCTGCGGTTTACTGCGCTTGTAGCAGCTTTTGTTTTCCCTTGATGTTGCTTCCCAGTTCTATACCAGTTATTTGCAGGAGGTGTTTATGAAGGAGGTGCTAGGAAAAATTTTAAATGGAAGGTTTTGTGAGTAGGCTTGTTCAGACTTTTCTTTTCTCAGCTGAAAAAAGAGGGAATTATACAACTATTTTCTGTCCCCCAGGCACTATTTCCTTGAAATTAGACAATTGTATGATTTTTCTAGTTAATCCTACTCTCTCAACTTCTCTTAAACAAATAAAAAGTTAGGGTGAACTGATAAATGATGGTATCCTAGGAGATGAATTTCATTGTCTGTTTCTCATATTGATAGGAGAAATGAGAGCTATTAGAGTATTTGAGTTTACAGTTGGGTTGGGTACAGTACAGTGATAACAAAATTGCCATTGATTACTCATTATGCCAAATATGTATATACACACACATTGGATAGATATATAGAGAGAGGGGGAATATTTATAATCATGTAAACTAGCTATTATTTTGCTTATTTTTCAGAAGAAACTTAAGGTTAAGAGATTAAGTAGTTTTACAAGGTCAAACAATGAGGGAAAGACGGCAGAAGTGAAATTAGAACCAGGTTGGTCTGTGTTAATCATTTTCAGTGAACATTCATAATCTCACTGACTCCTAGTGGTTAATACATATTTAACTCTTGCAGGAATCACTTGGCTTCCCTGCCTAATTAATGCAATTGAATAATTATAGATTGGGTGGGTAATATATCCCTGGTTTCATTAACTAATCAGGGCCCCAAATCTTGATTCTCTCAATCTGTATAGGTATTGTGGTGTGAACTCTAGGATTCTCCTCACCAAGCATTCCTGGACATTTAAATCCATGTGTAAAGATTAAATCCCAATAAAAGCTAACTAGTCCTTACTAATCTGTGGGTCTTAGAAAAAGTCATTTACTTTCCCAAAGTTTAGGGCAGTATCATGACTTGTTGAAGAGAAAAAGATTTCTTTATAAGCATGATAATTCAATCTCTGACATTCAGATTAGAGAGACACATAGAAGTAAAATAGCAGATTTGAGATGGTGTGTTTTCATATTGGGATGTGAATTTGTTATCATATGCTTATATGGCTTAAAATGGGGTTATTGGAAAAGATGCAGTGTTTTGGTGGGGTTTTGGTGTACATGTTTCAGAGAGATGATATGGGGTGGGAGGGGGGTTCAGGATTGAGAATTCATGTACACCCGTGGCTGATTCATGTCAATGTATGGCAAAACCAATACAGTATTGTAAAGCAAAATAAAGTAAAAATAAAAATTAAAAAAAAAAGAAAAGAAAATTATAAACTTCATAGCAGTGGTTTCAACAAGTAAAATGTTGAATGCAGATAGGGAGATGAAGTAAGCCTCATTGTGAACCCTGGAATGTTTACTTGTAAATTTAAGTATGAGAAAAAGAGTAAATGGGATCAGATTAAACAGTTTTCCCTGAGAAAATAACCATCTAGTCAACATGTTTACATTGATTGGAATGCCAAAAGAACTTGAGAAAAAAAGTCAAATAGGCACTCTTTCTGTGTAAAATTAGCTGCTGTTCGACCCCAGATGTGATGATGTTCTGACTGCTTCTCCTGATGAGGAACGGTTGTTGTTGGTTTTGTACAGAAGCTTAGAGGGCAGGCCAGACACATGTGTGCAAACCAGGCTCAACACTCTTCTAGCCTGTGATGCTCAGGATTTGGTTGCCTTTCATAGTTCTTAAATTTATCACCCTTTAGCTCTGTTAAAGGGCATGCATTCAGTGAAATAAAAACCAAAGCCATAAAGTATACTTGAGAACCTCTAATATGAGAAGTTCACAAATCAGATCTAATCCCTTGAATCTGCTTGTCACAGGATTATATCTGATTTGTGAGCTGCAATACATTGGCCCCTGATGCAAAAAGTCAACTCACTGGAAAAGACCCCAATGCTGAGAAAGACTGAGAGCAGGTGGAGAAGGGGTGACAGAGGATGAGATGGTTGGATCGCATCACTGACTCAATGCATATGAGTTTGAGCAACTCCAGGAGCTAATGAAGGACAGGGAGGCCTGGTGTGCCACAGTCCATGGGGTCATAAAGAGTAGGAGATGACTTAGCAACTGAACAATAAAATATGAGAAGTAATTTTAACCTTGAAGTTTAAGATGCAATCAATTATATATTTCTTTGTAAATTTAATGATAGCGTTTGGAGATTAAATATCTCATTAAAGGTGCATATCAAGTGTAAGAGGCACCACAATTTCAGAAACATTAGAATGTGAAAAAAGTGACAATATATATAGTAATAGAGCTTTGATCTTATGAAGCTAATCTGAATGGATCATTCCCACAGACTTTCTTGGAGCAGTAAAAGATACCAAGGGTAGTGGAATATTAGTCACTGCTGAAGTTGATGGCAAATCAGACATGGGCCTCTCATCCTACACTCTCTGCCCCGATTCAAACTTAGTTGCAATGGAGAATTGTGGGGAGAGCCATTTATGGACATACAGTTGGGGAGTTTGTGTATGATGTTACTGATGTGATTGCAGAGATGGGATTTGTACCCTGCACAGGCACCAGAGGTCAAGGCAGATCCTAGAAATCAGAAACAAGACTCACAAGATAACAAAGTGAAAGAGACAACAAACGGAAGAGGCAGTGAAGGGACAGCAAGATATGGGGACTGCTGACTATTGAGGAGTAGTAGAACGGAGAAAAATTCTGGAGTTGTTGAACAAGGTTTTGAAAGTCTTTCCCAAGGCTATTTGTATAAAAAGTGTCCTTAGCAAACATTTGGAGCCTGGGTTTTTCTTCCTATTTTGGAGAAGGCAGTGGCACCCCACTCCAGTACTCTTGCCTGGAAAATCCCATGGATGGAGGAGCCTGGAAGGCTGTAGTCCATGGGGTCGCTGAGGGTTGGGTACGACTGAGCGACTTCACTTTCACTTTTCACTTTCCTGCATTGGAGAAGGAAATGGCAACCCACTCCAGTGTTCTTGCCTGGAGAATCCCAGGGACGGGGGAGCCTGGTGGGCTGCCCTCTATGGGTTCGCACGGAGTCGGACACGACTGAAGTGACTTGGCAGCAAGGCACAATTTGAGATACCCTCACATCTGATACTTCTGCCTCCGCCATCCTATTAAGGAGATGCAACAAGGAAATATCAAATTGAATGATTGAAACTACTAAAAATGTAAACTGCTCCTGGACCAAAGTCCCAGGAGACACTTTATATACCACTGTTTATAATCGTGGTTTGAACATTCCAGCCTTTAGCCAAACCATGATGCTAAAGATGACAGCTAAATTATCAGAAAGTCCATCCTCCATTACCTTTCTCCTTCCATATCTTTGATAATAGAAGAATATTAAACGGTAATAGAAATAAGACATAGATTTATTTCAGCCCCTGTGAGCAAGTGAATAATAACATGAGCTTTATGGGCCTTAGACACACCTATACAAAAGGGGAATGGCAAACCACTTCAGTATTCTTGCCTTGAAAACCCCATGAACAGTATGAAAAGGCAAAATGATAGGAAACTAAAAGAGGAACTCCCCAGGTTAGTAGGTGCCCAATATGCTGCTGGAGATCAGTGGAGAAATAACACAAGAAAGAATGAAGGGATGGAGCCAAAGCAAAAACAATACCCAGTTGTGGATGTGACTGGTGATAGAAGCAAGGTCCGATGCTGTAAAGAGCAATATTGCATAGGAACCTGGAATGTCAGGTCCATGAATAAAAACAAATTGGAAGTGGTCAAACAGGAGATGGCAAGAGTGAACGTTGACATTCTAGGAATCAGCTAACTAAAATGGACTGGAATGGGTGAATTTAACTCAGATGACCATTGCATCTACTACTGTGGGCAGGAATCCCTCAGAAGAAATGGAGTAGCCATCATGGTCAACAAGAGTCCGAAATGCAGTACTTGGATACAATCTCAAAAATGACAGAATGATCTCTGTTCGTCTCCAAGGCAAACCATTCAATATCATGGTAATCCATGTCTATGCCCCAACCAGTAATGCTGAAGAAGCTGAAGTTGAACAGTTCTATGAAGACCTACAAGACCTTTTAAAACTAACACCCAAAAAAGATGTCCTTTTCATTATAGGGGACTGGAATGCAAAAGTAGAAAGTCAAGAAACACCTAGAGTAACAGGGAAATTTGGCCTTGGAATGCAGAATGAAGTAGGGCAAAGACTAATAGAGTTTTGCCAAGAAAATGCACTGGTCATAGCAAACACCCTCTTCCAACAACACAAGACTCTACACATGGACATCTCCAGATAGTCAACACTGAAATCAGATTGATTATTTTCTTTGCAGCCAAAGACAAAGAAGCTCAAAAACAAGACAAGGAGCTGACTATGGCTCAGACCATGAACTCCTTATTACCAAATTCAGACTTAAATTGAAGAAAGCAGGGAAAACTGCTAGACCTTTCATGTGTGACCTAAATCAAATCCCTTATGATTATACAGTGGAAGTGAGAAATAGATTTAAGGACCTAGATCTGATAGATAGAGTGCCTGATGAACTATGAAATGAGGTTCATGACATTGTACAGGAGACAGGAATCAAGACCATCCCCATGGAAAAGAAATGCAAAAAAGCAAAATGGCTGTCTGAGGAGGCCTTACAAATAGCTGTGAAAAGAAGAGAAGCGAAAAGCAGAGGAGAAAAGGAAAGATATAATCATCTGAATGCAGAGTTCCAAAGAATAGAGAGAAGAGATAAGAAAGCCTTCTTCAGCGATCAATGCAAAGAAACAGAGGAAAAGAACAGAATGGGAAAGACTAGAGATCTCTTCAAGAAAATGAGAGATACCAAGGGAACATTTCATGCAAAGATGGGCTCAATAAAGGACAGAAATGGTATGGACCTAACAGAAGCAGAAGATATTAAGAAGAAATGGCAAGAATACACAGAACTGTACAAAAAGATCTTCACAACCGAGATAATCACGATGGTGTGATCACTCATCTAGAGCCAGACATCCTGGAACGTGAAGTCAAGTGGGCCTTAGAAAGCATCACTATGAACAAAGCTAGTGGAGGTGATGGAATTACAGTTGAGCTATTTCAAATCCTGAAAGATGATGCTGTGAAAGTGCTGCACTCAATATGCCAGCAAATTTGGAAAACTCAGCAGTGGCCACAGAACTGGAAAAGGTCAGTTTTCATTCCAATCCCACAGAAAGGCAATGCCAAAGAATGCTCAAACTACCACACAATTGCACTCATCTCACATGCTAGTAAAGTAATACTCAAAATTCTCCAAGCCAGGCTTCAGCAATACATGAACCATGAACTTCCTGATGTTCAAGCTGGCTTTAGAAAAGGCAGAGGAACCAGAGATCAAATTGCCAACATCTGCTGGATCATGGAAAAAGCAAGAGAACTCCAGAAAAAATCTACTTCTGCTTTATTGACTATGCCAAAGCCTTTGACTGTGTGGATCACAATACACTGTGGAAAATTCTGAGAGACATGGGAATACCAAACCACCTGACCTGCCTCTTGAGAAATCTGTATGCAGGTCAGGAAGCAACAGTTAGAACTGGACATGGAACAACAGACTGGTTCCAAATAGGAAAAGGAGTATGTCAAGGCTGTATATTGTCACCCTGCTTATTTAACTTCTATGCAGAGTACATCATGAGAAATGCTGGACTGGAAAAAACACGAGCTGGAATCAAGATTGCTGGGAGAAATATCAATAACGTCAGATATGCAGATGACACCACCCTAATGGCAGAAAGTGAAGAGTAACTAAAAAGCCTCTTGATGAAAGTGAAAGAGGAGAGTGAAAAAGTTGGCTTAAAGCTCAACATTCAGAAAACGAAGATCATGGCATCTGGTCCCATCACTCCATGGGAAATAGATGGGGAAACAGTGGGAACAGCATCAGACTTTACTTTTTGGGCTCCAAAATCACTGGAGATGGTGATTGCAGCCATGAAATTAAAAGATGCTTACTCCTTGGAAGAAAAGTTATGACCAACCTAGATAGCATATTCAAAAGCAGAGACATTACTTTGCCAACTCAGGTCCGTCTAGTCAAGGCTATGGTTTTTCCAGTGGTCATGTATAGATGTGAGAGTTGGACTGTGAAGAAGGCTGAGCACCGAAGAATTGATGCTTTTGAACTGTGGTGCTGGAGAAAACTCTTGAGAGTCCCTTGGACTGCAAGGAGATCCAACCAGTCCCCTCTGAAGGAGATCAGTCCTGGGATTTCTTTGGAAGGAATGATGCTAAAGCTGAAACTACAGTACTTTGGCCACCTCATGCGAAGAGTTGACTCATTGGAAAAGACTTTGATGCTGGGAGGGATTGGGGGCAGGAGGAGAAGGGGATGACAGAGGATGAGATGGCCGGATGGCATCACGGACTCGATGGACGTGAGTCTGAGTGAACTCCGGGTGTTTGTGATGGACAGGGAGGCCTGGCGTGCTGTGATTCATGGGGTCGCAAAGAGTCAGACATGACTGAGCAACTGAACTGAGAAGATTTTAAGAGGAGCTTTTGTCCCAGTCCATATATCTATGGTAACTGTATGTAAGTCCACTTCTAACTTAATGTAAAATAGTCAAATTTCACTTCAAAGAGTTCACTTCAAAGAGAAGGAAATGAAGTTCCTTTCCCTGGTCAGTTCATTGACAAGTATTTATTGATTTCTTATACTAAGCTCAGGGTGATGATACAGAGACTGTGCAAGAAGCAACACGTAATTTCCCCAGAGAAGCTGCTTAAATTTCAGTTGAAAAGAATACTATGCAACAGTTTGTTTCAAGCAGTCTGTAATTTGTACTTAAACAGTGTTTGTGAAACAAGCTTTATTCCTTGTTCATGTACTATTCGTCATTCTGTTCTATGTCATCCTCTACAAGTCTTGGCTGACAACAGCTCTGCATTTTGGAAGGCTGGTGGTCATGTTAACAAGGACTGAAGGAGAGAAACCACACACATGAGCTTAAGTGCTTCCACCTGGAAGCACACGGGTCACTTCCACTCTTACATCAGTGTCATGGACACGCATTTCTTTAAGGTGTGGGAAAGGGTGATCTTCATAAATGCCCAAAAGTACAGTACTGGTGGGCTTCCCAGGTGGCACGAGTGGTAAAGAACTCCACCTGCCAATGCAGGAGACACAAGAGATAACAGGTCTGATCCCTGGGCCACGAAAATTCCCTGGAGGGGGGCAGGACAACCCGCTCCAGTCTTCTTGCCTGGAGAATCCCCATGGACAGCGTAGCCTGGCAGGCTACAGTCCATAGGGTTGCAAAGAGTCAGACACGACTGAAGCAACTTAGCACGCATGCACAGGAGAGATGACTATTGGTGACCAGGAGCAATGACCACCATAGGATGTGATCACAGAAGCGGAGAGAACTACAGGGAGCAGCCAAGAGAAGATGTAGCCTGGACTCAAACAGGAGAGACGGAAGAAATGAATAGATTTTAGAGACAAGCAACAGTCACAGAGAATTCTGTATCTGCTGGCAATCTGTCTTAATGTCTTATTCTTAAAAAAAACAGCTAAACAAACAATCAAAATAATCTGACAAAATGGAGAGATGTTGGTCAAATGGTACAAACTTCTACTTATAAGATGAAGAAATTCTGAAGATTGAACTTATATTATTAATTACTTGAAAGTCACCAGGAGAGTAGATCTTAAGTGTTTTCACCACACACACAAAAAAAGGTAACTATGTGAAGTGATGGGTGTGTTAGCTGGCTTGGTTATGATTATCATTTGTATATGTATATCAAATCATTTTGTGTACCTTAAATATATACATTTTTTATTTGAGGTACAAGGTCAGTTGTACCTCAAAACTATTTTTTTCAAGTGATTATAAAGAATCCAAAAGGAGGTGGACAAATGAAAACAAAGAAATGTGGGAAGGCTTCTTGGGAAAAATATAAAAATTGTCTATCAGTAAAATCAGTGTTCACAAATGAATATGTGCATTTTTATTTTGTGCTTGCAAACTGCAGCAGATGCTATTTCTGCTCTTTATTTTATTGCTCATAAATAAGCTACTTTGGCTTCTCCAGGCAAGAACACTGGAGTGGGTTGTCATTTCCTTCTCCAATGCATGAAAGTGAAAAGTCAAAGTGAAGTCGCTCAGTCGTGTCCAACTCTTAGCGATCCCATGGACCGCAGCCCACCAGGCTCCTCCGTCCATGGGATTCTCCAGGCAAGAGTGCTGGAGTGGGCTGCCCTTGCCTTCTGCAATGGCTATCATAACAATGGTTAATCTGTATTTAGAGTTCAGAGTACCACACCCTCTACATACATTACCTATGAATTAGGTAATGGTGTTGTCCCACATTATAGATGAGGTCATTAAGTCTTATTGTGTAAACTAATTTGACTAAGACCAGCCAACCCACTCCTGTATTCTTGCCTGGAGAATCCCAGGGATGGGGGAGCCTGGTTGGCTGCCGTCTATGGGATCGCACAGAGTTGGACACGACTGAAGCGACTTAACAGCAGCAGCAGCCAGTAAAATTGTAGGATTTGAACCCAGAACTGTTTAAATAGCCCTGTCTCCTAGCCATGATCATACTCTGCCTCGTTGATCTCCAATGAAATTAGACAGGTGACAGTTTCTTAACAATTTGTGCTTCATTTAAGTCTGTGGTTATTCTCCAGAGTGACATTGTAGAAACCTAATTTTACCAGATGACAAAATTTGAGCTATATTCGTGAAATTCTCAGACATAATAACCAAAGTTCATGTCAATTGAAATTAAGAAAGAAAATCTGAATAATAGAAATTCCACTGAAATATAAGGAGAATGGGGAATATGTGCTATGAAATCCCAGAGCAAATGGCAAGCCATTCTGGAAATTGTGGCATTCAAAAGCTCAAACATTGAAAATCAAAAATATGGAACAGCGTATAGTCCATGGTGTCTTTCAACTGAGACTTCATGACGTGAATGATACTGTCAGTGTGTGGTGATAGAAATGTGATGGCAGTAGCCTTAGCACAAATCAAGCTCACTATTGTATGTGTGCAAAGAATGAGAATGCCAGACTCTGTGCAGAGAATAGAAAATATTGTATGTTGAGTGTGTATAAAAGCAATTATTTTGATGTAAGCCACAGTGAATCAATCCTTCATCTCCTGAAATGAGATTTTTCTTTATCTTTGTCATTACAGAAATTGACACAAATTATTTAAAAGAAGAAAAGCAACACCATTACCATAGTTGACGTCCTGTGTTTGGTAAGCTTCTGTTTTTAGATATTTCCTTCCCTATGGTTTTATTTTAGAAGTATGTTTATAATATATACTTGTTAATATAATTTTATAATATATATTTGCTGCTTGTACCTGTTTTTAAAACCCCTGACTTCTTTTTAATTGGATAACCCTCTTTTCTGTGAATAATATATTCAGTGTGGTTTAAAAGACGTTGGCACAGAGAATGTATTGCTGTATGAGCTGGTGGAGTTGGGTACCCAATCCAGAATGAACCAATCAGAGGTTTTCCTGAGACTTTGGTAAGATAAAATGTGTCAGGAAAGACTTTCTAATAAGGCTTCTGGGTTGAGTCAGTATGAGTCTGGAGTTTACAAAGGCCATCTGGCCACCACATGGAGAAAGCCTGCCTAAAACATGCAGTGAAGCCCTTGGGTCTCAGGACATTCCAGTTCTGTGAGCCAGTAAACTTTTTCTTTTTTGCTAAAGTAGATAGGTAGAAAACAGCTGGATAAGAAGACAGTGGTCATGTGACCACACTGAGACAGTGTGAAGTGGCAAAGGTACATTTGATTAGAAGTTACAAGATAGTCCTGGTGGCAGCCTTGACTCATGACCCTACTTAACTGCCCTGAGTCTTTGTCTCCTTTATCTGTGATATGCTAATATTGGATTACTTAAAACCTAAGGCCTGTTTCATCTTAAATTGTTATTCCAAGTTCATTGCTTTAACTCTATTTTGATTACCCATTCTATGTAATGTTCAATAGTTTACATCTGCTAATACCAGACTTCTAATCCATGCCTCTCCTACCTACCTGCTTGGCAACCACATCTGTTCTCTATGTCTGTTGAATCTGTTTCTGTTTTGTAGATAAATCCATCTGCATCTTATTTTAAATTCTACATAAAAGTGATATCATGGTATTTGTCTTTCTCTGTCTGACTTGGCTTAGTATAATAATTTCTGGGTCCATCATATTTCTACTAATGGCATTATTTCACTCTTTTTAGTGGCTGAGTAGTATTCCTTTGTATATATATACTGTATATTCTTTATACATTTATCTACTGGTGGATATTTAGGTTGCTTCTCTGTGTTGGCTATTTTAAATAGCACTGCTATGAACATAAGGATGCATATATCTTTTCAAATTACAGTTCCTGGATATATGCCCAGGAAAGGGCTTGCTGAATCTTACAGCAACTCTATTTTTAGCTTTCTTAAGGAACCTCCATATTGTTTTCCATAGTGGCCACACCAATTTGCACTCCTACCAACAGTGTAGGAAGGTTCATTTTTCTCCATACCCTTTCCAGCATTTTTCATTTGTAGACTTTTTAATGATGGCCATTCTGACCAGTATGGGGTGGTGACTTATTGTAGTTTTGATCTGCATCAAAAATAAAGATGAAACCTCACACTAAGACTGAAAATTGAAAGATGTGATTATTACTTATTGGATACAGGCATAAAAGACTAGTGCTATATTAACAAGACGAGTGCTTGTTCATATATTGTGACCAGTGCCATATATTGGCAAGTGAATCCTCCTACTTACCTATTAGTCTACTTACCTGTCATCAGCTGATTTTACTGCCAGCATACCCAGATATTAACATGTAGGTTTCACTGAATGTGAATTGCCACCATTTGTAAGCTCTGTAGATATCACATATCCAGCTATATGTCTCTCTTAGAAGATCCTAGACATACACAAAGATGTTTATGTGACTTGTAAGCAGTTTTGCTTTTTATTATTAGCCTAGACTGGTGTCTCCTTAGCAGTTCATTTCCTGGGAACCTCTAGTTAATTTTTCATGTAAGCAGAGAGAACTTGAAAATATAATAGGTATGTCAGAAAGTTGACAATCTAAAATTTGCAACTTTCAGCTTCTAACATTCTCCCCTAAATCTGACCAATGATGTATTGAAATTAAACATGCTTGCAAAATTTTATACAGTTTCTCTTTTCCCAATTACACTTAAAAAGAGAAACATGCTCCTATTCAGAATAATGAAATGCAAAAGTCCAATCTGTTGTGTATTGGCTCATCCAGTAGAAGGAGCACTGGGCTAGAATATTAATTACCTCTGTCACTTCTTTGTGCTTGTACTATTAAAGTAATTTCCTGATTGTTCTGGCTTCAATATTTCCCTTTAATGATTCATTTTAACTAGCATCAAATATATATTTCAAAATTGACAGGTGTCTCCCTATCACCGTCCCAGTTAAAAGCCTCCCATGGGCTGCATACTGCCTCTAGAATTAATAATAATTGCAGTAGTAACATTAATAATCATGGGAGCCAACACTCACTGGATTTACTCTATGCTAGACACTATGTGATGTACTTTATATGTACTTCCTTTATCTTCACAGTAACTGAAGTTCATGGTTGTAGAAACTGGGGCCAAAAATGTTAGGCAATTTACCCAAGATCACATAGCTAATGTGTGATGTAACTAAGACCCAAACTCACATCTGTCTGACTAAAGTTTATTCTCTCATGATATTATTCTGCCTCTTCTTCCTACTGAAAGACAGACTCCTTGGCCAGTCTTTCCTAGAATGGAAGCCTTTCATTTGTTCACATAACTCTTGTATTACTCTTGGATACACACTCTTTTCTCCAGTTCAGTTTCCTCTTTGTTCTTTTTTAAAAGCCATAGTCCTTCTTTAAGGTCTTTGGTTTTTTCATTTCTCCAAACTTTCCCACTTTTGCTCTTTGTTTTCATGTCTGGGTATTGCACCCATCCTTGGCATCCTCAGTCATTCAGTGAACAGGTCATTATTATTAAGCACCCGCTGGTCAGTGACTATTCCTGTCTTCCATAAATTCACTGAGTAGTGGGAGCATCAAATATATGCATAGGGGATCCATTCCATAATGGCAGTAGCTGAAAAAGATGAAAACAGCCCTATTCCAGAGCCTGGTACTTAAAAATTATTGGTAAAGAATCAAATTCCTAATCATCTCATTGAATCTCATACCTTTAGGAGTGAGTAATCTTATTCTACCAGGCACATTATAAGTTGCTTGAGCATTAAACAAAGCCTTATGTTTCTTTAGTATCACTTTTCCATAGAAAACCAACTTAAAGGTTTTAAGTCCCATTTACTTTTTCTAAAGAATTTCTGTGTGGTATGTGTTCATTAAGTAATATGACTGTCTAGATCTGTGTTGTTGTTCAGTTGTGAAGTCGTGTCCAACTCTTTGCAACCCCATGGACTATCGCACACCAGGCTTCCCTGTCCTTCGATATCTCCCAGAGCTTGCTCAGACTCATGTCCATTGAGTCAGTGATGCCATAACCATCTCATCCTCTTGTCACCCCCTTCTCTTCATGCCCTCAATCTTTCCCAGCATCAGGGTCTTTTCAAATGAGTTGGCTCTTCGCATCAGGTAGCCAAAGTATTGGAGCTTCAGCTTCAGCATCAGTCCTTCCAGTGAATATTCAGCATTGATTTCCTTTAGAATTGACTGGTTTGATCTCCCTACTGTCCAAGGGACTCAAGAGTCTTCCCCAGCACCACCATTTGAAAGCATCAATTCTGCACTCACCCTTTTTTGTGGTCTAACTCTCACATATGTACCTGACTACTGGAAAAACCATAGCTTTGACTAGAGGGACCTTTGTCAGCAAATGATGTCTGTTTCTTAATATGCCATCTAGGTTTGTCATAGTTTTTCTTGCAAAGAGCAAGCATCTTTTAATTTTGTGGCTGCAGTCACCATCCGCAGTGATTTTGAAGCCCAGGAAAATAAGTCTGTCACTGTTTCCATTGTTTCCCCACCTATTTGCCATGAAGTGATGGAACTGGATGCCATGATCTTAGATTTTTGAATGTTGAGTTTCAAACCAGCTTTTTTACACTCTTTTTTCACCCTCATCAAGAGGCTCTTTAGTTCCTCTTCACTTTCTGCTATTAGTAGTCTCATCTCCATATCTGAAGTTGTTGATATTTCTCCTGGAAATCTTGATTCCACCTTGTTATTTATCCAGCCCGATATTTTGCATGATGTATCTGCATGGAAATTAAATAAGCAGGATGTCAATATAAAGCCTTGACGTACTCCTTCCCCAATTTTGACCAAGTCCATTGTTCTGTGTCTGGTTCTCACTGCTGTTTCTTGACCTACATACAGGTCTGTGTGTATACTTGCAAACATATTGACAGTTACTGTGCTGAACGATAGGAGCACTGGAATTATTGTTGTTGTTAAGGATCCAGACTAAGAGCCTCTGATGGGTGTGTGACATTTGATAAATATCATCTCTGGGGATAGGAATAATGATTTCTGCCTTTTACTTCATAGAATTATTCAGTTCAGTTCACTTGCTCAGTCATGTCCGACTCTTTGCGATCCCATGAACCACAGCCCTCCAGGCCTCCCTGTCCATCACCAACTCCTGTAGTTTACCCAAACTCATGTCCATCAAGTCGGTGATGCCATCCAGCCATCTCATCCTCTGTCGTCCCCTTCTCCACATGCCCCCAATCCCTCCCAACATCAGGGTCTTTTCCAATGAGTCAAGTCTTCTCATGAGGTGGCCAAAGTATTGGAGTTTCAGCTTCAACATCAGTTATTCCAATGAACACCCAGGACTGATCTCCTTTAAGATCTCCTTGCAGTCCAAGGGACTCTCAAGAGTCTTCTCCAGCACCACAGTTCAAAAGCATCAATTCTTTGGCACTCAGCCTTCTTCACAGTCCAACTCTCACATCCACACATGACCACTGAAAAAACCATAGCCTTGACTAGACGGACCTTAGTCGGCAAAGTAATGTCTCTGCTTTTGAATATGCCATCTAGGTTTGTCATAGTTTTTCTTGCAAGGAGCAAGCATCTTTTAATTTCATGGCTGCAATCACCATCTCCAGTGATTTTGGAGCCCCCCCCCAAAATGTCTGACACTGTTTCCACTGTTTCCCCATCTATTTCCCATGAAGTGATGGGACCAGATGCCATGATCTTCGTTTTCTGAATGTTGAGCTTTAAGCCAACTTTTTCACTCTCCACTTTCACTATCGTTGAGAGGCTTTTTAGTTCCTCTTCACTTTCTGCCATAAGGGTGGTATCATCTGCATATCTGACGTTATTGATATTTCTCCCAGCAATCTTGATTCCAGATTGTGCTCCTTCCAGCCCAGCATTCCTTATGATGTACTCTGCATAGAAGTTAAATAAGCAGGGTGACAATATACAGCCTTGACATACTCCTTTTCCTATTTGGAACCAGTCTGTTGTTCCATGTCCAGTTCTAACTGTTGCTTCCTGACCTGCATACAGATTTCTCAAGAGGCAGATCAGGTGGTCTGGTATTCCCATCTCTTTCAGAGCTTTCCACAGTGTATTGTGATCCACACAGTCAAAGGCTTTGGCATAGTCAATAAAGCAGAAATAGATGTTTTTCTGGAACTCTCTTGCTTTTTTGATGATCCAGTAGATGTTGGCAATTTGATCTCTGGTTCCTCTGCTTTTTCTAAAACCAGCTTGAACATCAGGAAGTTCACAGTTCACGTATTGCTGAAGCCTGGCTTGGAGAATTTTGAGCATTACTTTACTAGCGTGTGCTGCTGCTGCTGCTAAGTAGCTTCAGTCATGTCTGACTCTGTGTGACCCCATAGACAGCAGCCCACCTGGCTCCCCCGTCCCTGAGATTCTCCAGGCAAGAATACTGGAGTGAGTTTCCATTTCCTTCTTCAATGCATGAAAGTGAAAAGTGAAAGTGAAGTCGCTCGGTTATGTCCAACTCTTAGCAACCCCATGGACTGCAGCCCACCCGGCTCCTCTGTCCATGGGATTTTCCAGGCAAGAGTACTGAGATGAGTGCAATTGTGCAGTAGTTTGAGCATTCTTTGGCTTTGCCTTTCTTTGGGATTGGAATGAAAACTGACATTTTCCAGTCCTGTGGCCACTGCTGAGTTTTCCAAATTTCCTGGCATATTGAGTGCATCACTTTCACAGCATCATCTTTCAGGATTTGAAATAGCTCAACTGGAATTCCATCACCTCCACTAGCTTTGTTCATAGTGATGCTTTCTAAGGCCCACTTGACTTCACATTCCAGGATGCCTGGCTCTAGGTAAGTGATCACACCATCATGATTATCTGGGTTGTGAAGATATTTTTTGTACAGTTCTTCTGTGTATTCTTGCCACCTCTTCTTAGTATCTTCTGCTTCTGTTAGGTCCATACCATTTTTGTCCTTTATCAAGCCCATCTTTGCATGAAATGTTCCCTTGGTATCTCTAATTTTCTTGAAGAGATCTCTAGTCTTTCCCATTCTGTTGTTTTCCTCTATTTCTTTGCATTAATCGCTGAGGAAGGCTTTCTTATGTCTCCTTGCTATTCTTTGGAACTCTGCATTCAAGTGGGAATATCTTATCTTTCCCTTTCTCCTCTGCTTTTCACTTCTCTTCTTTTCACAGCTATTTGTAAGGCCTCCCCAGACAGCCATTGTGCTTTTTTGCATTTCTTTTCCATGGGGATGGTCTTGATCCCTGTCTCCTGTACAATGTCACGAACCTCAGTCCATAGTTCATCAGGCACTCTATCTATCAGATCTAGGCCCTTAAATCTATTTCTCACTTCCACTGTATAATCACAAGGGATTGATTTAGGTCATACCTGAATGGTCTAGCGGTTTTCCCTACTTTCTTCAATTTGAGTCTGAATTTGGTAATAAGGAGTCCATGATCTGAGCCACAGTCAGCTCCTGGTCTTGTTTTTGCTAACTGTATAGAGTTTCTCCAACTTTGGCCGCAAAGAATATAATCAGTCTGATTTTGGTGTTGACCATCTGGGGATGTCCATGTGTAGAGTCTTCTCTTGTGTTGTTGGAAGAGGGTGTTTGCTGTGACCAGTGCATTCTCTTGGCAAAACTCTATTAGCCTTTGCCCTGCTTCATTCCGTATTCCAAGGCCAAACTTGCCTGTTACTCCAGGTGTTTCTTGATGTCCTACTTTTGCATTCCAATCCCCTATAATGAAAAGGACATCTTTTTGGGGTGTTAGTTCTAAAAGGTCTTGTAGGTCTTCATAGAACCGTTCAACTTCAGCTTCTTCAGCATTACTGGTTGGGGCATATCGTGATATTGAATGGTTTGCCTTGGAAATGAACAGAGATCATTCTGTCATTTTTGAGATTGCATCCAAGTACAGCATTTCAAAATCTTTTGTTGACCATGATGGCTACTCCATTTCTTCTAAGGGATTCCTGCCTGCAGTAGTAGATATAATGGTCGTCTGAGTTAAATTCACCCTTTCCAGTCCATCTTAGTTTGCTGATTCCTAGAATGTCAACGTTCACTCTTGTCATCTCCTGTTTGAGCACTTCCAGTTTACCTTGATTCATGCACCTAACATTCCAGGTTCCTATGCAATATTGCTCTTTACAGCATCGGACCTTGCTTCTATCACCAGTCACATCCACACCTGGGTATTGTTTTTGCTTTGGCTCTATCCCTTCATTCTTTCTGGAGTTATTTCTCCACTGATCTCCAGTAGCATATTGAGCACCTACTGACCTGGGGAGTTCTCTTTTGGTATCCTATCATTTTGCCTTTTCCTACTGTTCATGGGGTTCTCAAGGCAAGAATACTGAAGTGGTTTGCCATTCCCTTCTCCAGTGGACCACATTCTGTTAGACCTCTCCACCATGACCCGCCCGTCTTGGGTGGCCCCACATGGCATGGCTTAGTTTCATTGAATTATTTCATAGAATTATTATGTTAAGCCAATTGGGTAACTGACATCAAAGACTTTATAAAGTATATCTTAAATCAGTGATTCTCACAGTGTGGTGTGAGGACCCCCAAGGGCGTACCTGTGTCAGAGTTCAGCCAGAGGAACAGAACCACTAGGTTTTATACACACACACATACACACACACACACACACACAGAGAGAGAGAGAGAGAGAGAGAATTTATTGATTTATTGCAAGGAATTGGCTTACATGATTGGTGGGCTAGCTATGGAAGTATGACATTCATAGGGAAGGCCATTAGCTGGCCTGCTGGAATTCTCAAGTATGAGTTGAAAGTGCTGTTTATAGATGGCATTTTTTCTTCTTCTGAGAAGACACAGCTATGTTTCCAAGTCCTTTCAACTGACTGAATCAGGCCATATTTTGAATGGACTGATTATGGACTTTAGTCACACCTACAAAAATACCTCCACACCACCTAGACTAGTGCCTGGTTGAATAAACAGACACTGTAGCATAGCCAAGTCAACACATAAAGGTAACCACAGTTCTCAAAGCTCTTTTGGGGGCCCTTGAGTGCTCCACTTTATAACTATGTATAAGGCTGGATTTTCTTCTTGTATTTCAAGCAAAACAATGTGATGCCACAGAACGAGTGGATAAATGTGTGTGAGAATGCAGATGTCTTCTATGAATCCAAACAGCTAATAAGATTTAGAAAAGTTCTCACTAATTATTTTAAAGAAATGAATAAATAATTTGGATTTTTCCAATTTTAAATTTCTAATACAGTAAGTGTAGATGGATATAGCATGCATAAACAAAAAACCCTAAATAATTTTTAAGAGTATAAAGGAATACTGGTTCACAAGCTTCTTTTGTGACCTTCTAATGACTTGATCTGACAGTATAAAATATCTATTTGAACTTTGTTCCTCACTTTCAATATCAGTATGCAAGTCTTTTATTCTAAAACTAATTTTATATAGATCTCAGTAAATTATGCTTACCAAGTTTCTTTAAGTGATGGTCAAAATATTTATTTGGGAACTATTTTATTCATGTTTTATATATCAAAAATTATTAAGCTAACAAAATGGGTAGGACAGGAATTGTGGTGGCTTTCCATCCCAGTGGGTTAACAATGACTCATTTAGTCACCTTTTGAGTAACCAGAAAAATTGAAAGAAAAAGAAAAACAAAGTCTTCCAAAAGTCATAATTGTAATTAACACAAACATAGCCAAAAGATGGTGCAAAATTGACTGAATGAAAATCAATCTAGGCGACACTGCATACATTGCAAAAGGCACTATCATTATATAGGGTCACCCTAAAGAGGAAAGTAAAAGAAGAGTATGATTTTTTTAAGACAGAAGTTGCAAGCTAAGATTGCAACAAGGACCAGACAGGTAATATAACCTCTAGAAGCAGTTCAGCTGAGGAATGGGGCTGCTTATGCCCTGTCCAGGCAGCACCATTCAGCAATGGACAGCTCTTGACTGATGAGAAACAACCCACAGTTGTCAGTTCTTTGGCTAGTTGAGTGCCACAAAAAAATAAAAATAAAAAATCTGTATTATTATGAGAAGCATCCCAATGTTTAACACTGCTGGTGAATCTAAAATTTAAGTCTATGCAGACCAAATGAAATATTTGTGCAGGTAATTACCACTCTGTCACATCTGGTTTAGGAACACTGCATATCACATAAATTACTTGATGACAAACGACCAAGAACTCATCATCCACTGAAGTTTTCTGTAGTTACTGGTGTTTTTCAGCTGAGGCTGCCCTTGCCCCCTCAATACTTCTTACTATAAAGGCTTTTCATCATTATTTTGTCTTTGCTTTTAAAAATTATTTCAGAAATCAAATTAATCGCAACCCAGCCTAAGACTTCATACTCCTTCAAAGTGCTCATCTTTAGAAGTTTGTTCAATAACTGTCTAGAGAAAGAGCAAAGCCTAGGTTGCAGAAAGGTAAACAAGACTCACCAAACTCATTTAGTCGGTGATTCAGTTCTGTGGTTAGCTTGACCCAGCACCTCTGGAATTTAGGGAACAGTTTTTTTTTTTTAATTTAAATTTACTTCATTTTAATTGGAGGATAATTGCTTTACGACATTCTGCTGTTTTCTGCCACACATTGACATGAACCAGACATAGGTAAACATATGTCCCCTCTCTCGTGAACCTCACTCCCACCCCTCCAGATTGTCACAGAGCACCTGATTTGAGCTCCCTGCTCAGAGAACATTTAAGGCAGAATTTCTCAACCTCAGCACTATTGACATTTTGGGCCCGGGAATTCTTCATCATAAGAGGATGTTCTGCGCAGTGTCGGATGTTTATTGGCATCTCTGGGCTCTGTTCACCAGATGCCAGTGGTTTCCCCGTCACAGTATGATGGTCAAAGATGTCTCCAGATAGCGCCGGAAGTCCTCTGTTGGGGGGAGGGGTGGGCAAAGTCGCCCCTTTTTGAGAATACTGATTTAGGAGGAGTGTCCATGCCTGGCCCTTGAGGGCATCTTACCTCTTTCTCAGGCTGCTTATATTGTATTCTTCCCAAGGGGAGAGCTGGTAAATGAACCGTGTTCCGTCATGTTACGTCTCCAGAGATGTAACTGTCCTGGGCTACTGCCCTGTGGTCCATCCCCATACTTCAGTCCTGAAGGCGCTAGTCTCATGGCTAGTCTCTCCTGTAACTAACTCCTCCTCATGATCTTGTTATTACTCAGTACGTCTTCCAACCCTTGTTCATTAGTCCTCAACCAGTGTTGCATCTGGTTAACTAGCTAAAAGGCCTCAAGTTATTTTCCATTCCAAGCACTTAAAACATTACTCGGCATCCGGTCCCGTCACTTCATGGGAAATAGATGGGGAAACAGTGGAAACAGTATCAGACTTTATTTTTTTGGGCTCCAAAATCACTGCAGATGGTGATTGCAGCCATGAAATTAAAAGATGCTTACTCCTTGGAAGGAAAGTTATGAGCAACCTAGATAGCATATTCAAAAGCAGAGACATTACTTTGCCAACAAAGGTCCGTCTAGTCAAGGCTATGGTTTTTCCTGTGGTCATGTATGGATGTGAGAGTTAGACTGTGAAGAAGGCTGAGCGCCAAAGAATTGATGCTTTTGAACTGTGGTGTTGGAGAAGACTCTTGAGAGTCCCTTGGACTGCAAGGAGATCCAACCAGTCCATTCTGAAGGAGATCAGCCCTGGGATTTCTTTGGAAGGAATGATGCTAAAGCTTAAACTCCAGTACTTTGGCCACCTCATGCGAAGAGTTGACTCATTGGAAAAGACTCTGATGCTGGGAGGGATTGGGGGCAGGAGGAGAAGGGGACGACAGAAGATGAGATGGCTGGATGGCATCACTGACTTGATGGACATGAGTCTGAGTGAACTCCGGGAGTTGGTGATGGACAGGAAGGCCTGGCGTGCTGTGATTCATGGGGTCGCAGAGTCGGACATGACTGAGCAGTTGAACTGAACTGAACTGAACTGCTTGTTCAGTGAAGATTTTTCTAGACCTTTGACTTTCTCTTGACTAAAATCAAGACAAATAAGCACTGACTTATCAAAGTGACTACAAGAAGATTTTTCCCTGCAACTACTTCTGTTAACGTATGAAGAATTTTATGAGTTTTTTTTTTTTTTTGTAGGAATCATTAAGTCAAACTGTTAAGGATATTCAGGAATTAAATGAGTCTAATTATGTAGATTACTTACCCCAGTGCTTGGCACAGAGTAACCACTCATTAATAGTTACAGTTACCACCAGTAAAATTTGCACAGCATGGAGTAAATAATGGGCCTTAAGCATATGAAATTTATCCTGGTTGTGTGGTATGGGTGGGTGGGAGATGAAGAAACAAAACTTTCTGTCAACCACTGCTTCTTGCTTTGACAGATGGATACTTTACCACTGAGCCACCTGGGAAACCCCAACTATTGCCTCTTAGTTGGTGATTTGGGGCTACAGGAATATAAGGGCTAAACCATGACAAACTCTAAAAATTATAAATGAAGAGCATGTTGCATCCAATGAGAAATCCAGATACAAAAAATGATTAATTCACTTAAGTGTAGAAAAGTTGATGGAAGGAAAAAGGAACTACATAAAACTCTGTCGTGTGATCTTTTAGCATGATTTATTGAGAAATTCTAGCAGCCTCTCTAGCAAAAACTGAACATAGTCTCTGCTATCTATTACTTGTCATTAGGATTCCAATTAGCTGGACAGAGATATTTAATTTCAACTTCATGATGCAAATAACTTGGCACATACATGTTAGTATCAATATTTACAGTTTCTAAGTAGCTTGGAAAATGAGCTTATGCTTTGAGTACTCTGTAGCCATTAGTCCCCATGATTATCAAGAGGTTGATATGCTAGATCTTCTTATCCCAGCTTTGTGTGCACCTCTCTGTTCACTGGGGAAGTGGTGAGGGGAAGAGCACTGGCTTTAGAAGTGAGGAGATGTGGTTTGTGGCCTGTCTCTGTTTCCTGTGTGCCTTGAGCAGATTTGTTAACTTCTCTAAGCTTCAGTGTCCTCTGCCACAGCACAAGGAAGCAGTGCAGACAACCTCCAATTCTGATGCTAACACTCCGTGATGTACCAAATCTGTGAGTCCAGGTCATGTTAGTGCCAAGAAACCACAGGGCTCTGAGAAAAGGGAGAGAAAGAAACCGGGACTTGCAAAGCATTCTTCTTTTTAGCACATGGACAGCTGTGAAATGTCAAGTGCCTTCTGAAAAGTTTCTAGACTGTCTCAATTGTTAGGCAGATTTTATGCTCTCAAAAGTTGCTAGCTTGTACCTTACAGCTATTTAAAGTTTAGATGTTTTGGATGTTTCAGTCCTTCTAAAACGTCTCTTGTGTCCATGTTTCTTCTTAACAGTTTCTAATAGGCTCCAACTGTACATGTAAGTTCACAATTAACATAGCAACCAACCAAGGGCAGGTGGAAACATTTTCATGAAATTGGTATGTTGATTTTTCATCTCCTTTTATCCCTAAGCTTCTTAGTATTTCATTATTGCTACCATCAAAACAGGCTTGTTGCTTGCTTTACCTTCTTCTTTATGGGCTCACCAATAACTGTCCATCAGTGTGGCACCTGGTTTATAGCTGCTGCTGCTGCTGCTAAGTCACTTCAGTCGTGTCTGACTCTGTGCGACCCCATAGATGGCAGCCCACCAGGCTCCCCCGTCCCTGGGATTTTCCAGGCCAGTAAACAGAAAACTCACTTTTAAAATGTGTTATGCATGAAAATCTCCTTTTCAGGGAGGGACTCAAATCTCTCAATAAGCCCATAAACAATTCTGATTTTCTGTATGTCTGAAGAATTCACATAATCCATAAGTACAATATTCTGGTCCCACTTTCCTTATTTTGTATAATCAAACAGTAATCAATAAGAACTACAACTACTGCAAAATGGGACTTCAGAAGCTTTGAGGGTAAATTCATCACGAGCATGGATATAACAGTCACTGCAGGGAGTATTTTCTTCCTTAAGTGCCCTTGAAACACAGCGACTAAATTATATTTCAAATCCCCAAGGAGAGGTACAAGGTTATAATTGTCTCACACTTAATTATGTGCGTTGCAAAAGGTAAATGGACAAAGTCATTTTTGTTGCATGTATAGAGAATAGAATCACTTATGAATTTTTATATTGCTGGCTCAGTGATTCACAGAAAGCAGAAATTTATGCAGGAGCCATATCTAACAGTGATGGTGCTGTGTGAATGCGCAGCCAAGTTGAGAACACTGCCTTCACTGTTCTGTTACTGGGCCCCACACTCAGAGTCAGGTCATTCTTCTCTTTCTCACAGGGCTCTAGTGAGGCAGCTTATTTGTCTCCTCCTTTTATTGGTCAGAGTTGTTTCTTTCCAGGCCTCCTCCTTTTCTGATTTCCAAGGGAGTATTAGCTTAAGGCCTCACGTTGACACCATCAGATATAATCAGAGAAATGAAAAGTGCAATAGGAAAGAGAGGTGATATTTTAGCCAAGCAGCACAAGAGAAATATGCCACTTTCAAGCCCAGTTTTCCATAGTTTCTAATGGAGCCCGCTCAGGAGAGACATCATCTTTGCTGGGGTGAGTAAAAGCAACTTGGCCCTTCCGTATAATAGGGAAATCATTGCCTCCTCTGGTCACTAATTCTAACTTGTGAGTCATGCCCAGCTCATAACTGCTTTTCTTTTTATCACATTGGAAACTGCATTTGGTTTGCTGAGTATGAGATCCACGTTTCTTTTGTAACAGAATGTTGTATTTTTCTGCAATTGATTTCATTAGGATAAGCTACTTCCTCATGCAATAAAGCTTGGAGTTTGAATGGACCTGAATATGTTTTACGATAATCTATCCCTCTCTCAGCCATTGCAGCCTGAGGAAACAGATGTAGTTTGTGTCTGCTTCTCAAAGCAGTGAGAAAATACAGCTTTGAGGAAGAGAGTGAGACCATTATATGATTTCCCAGTTTCACCTCGATACGCCCTGAAGCTGCCACATTGCAATGGTTTTCAACTATAGGTGGCAACACCTTGTTTTCCTTTGAGTTCAAAAGAGAAAATTGATGCTTAAAGAAAAATACATTTACTTCCTAAATTATTAACTACTACCTGCCCGCCCCCCTCAAAAAAGCCTCTTGCATGCAAGTAGTTTCATGACGCGTACCTTTAGTAAAAATCCTACTGTGGCATGCCTTCAGGGCTGGGGTAACACATCTCCAACCACGAGGTGCAAAGTAAAATTTTTGCAATCTCTCTGAGGAGCTAATTGTTTAGCCTGCAGGAGTTCATATACTGGTAGAGCTGTTTATCCTTTGAATTAGCTTACACAATTCTGGTCGAGGTAGCCAGAGGGGAGTTCAAAATTCTCAGGAGTAACTTAACCACCAATAACCAGTCTGGAACCCTGCTCCTTCCTTTTCCACCAGTCCTTTCTTTATTTCCAGATCTTGCAAACATACAGTCGAGATCGCCAGGAGTGTTACTCCATTAACAGATGCCCTGATACATTAAGCCATTAATCAGGCAAATCACAGATGTTGTTTTCTTTTCAGATATTGCCATAATTACTCCTAATAACACCTACTGAATTTGTCATTTCATTGTCATTGATGGCTTTAAAAATTAATCAGATAATTAAATTTCTTCTTCTTAAATTCTATGTATATGGATTTAAATTTTGTTTCTACCTTGGAGGATTCAGATTCTCTCCTCCAAGTTGTGCTATATCCCAAAGAATGTAGCAGGATAACCTCACATATGGACAGATTAATAGGCTCTTGAAAGACGGTAGGCTGAAACCCACTGCTGAGTTTGCAATCAAACCATATTCCCATTATGCTGAAAGAGGAGCATAATCATTTTGAAGCGTATGGTGCTAATAAATCCAGTTGAAGGAGTCTGCCATTCTGAAAGGGAGAATTAAGGGAACTTGGGCCAGCTGCCTGGTTTACAGATGGTGAACCTGGGACTCAGAGAAATAAAGTGAGAGTTACTGAGACAAAACAACAATCAGAATTCAAGGCTCGTGAGTATCAATCCAGTTTTGATTGTTCTACCACAGTTGTCCTCCAAAATGGCCCTTAACATATCAGAAGGGAATAAAACCCTCCTCTTGACTCGAGTACACTAAGCCAGGTTGGATTTCTGAGACTGGTTCTACACACTTACTCACTCCCCTAAGAAGAAAACTTCAACATTCTTCCATCCTTGAACCTAGGGAACTCTACCTCCATTGCTGATTAAATATCACTGATTTCTCTCTTCCGGTGACATTGTTTTTAAATTTTCTTTTTAAAGTTTCAAGCATCTGGAACCCTTTCTCCTTACTTTTTAGTTCTCTATAAAATACAGTTTTATTAAGAGATTGATTAAGAGGGGACATACGTATATCTATGACTGATGTTTCTGTCATGTATGACAGAAACCAACACAATATTGTAAATATGCTTTAATTAAAAATAAATTAAGGAAAAATAAATCGAATAGTAACAATAGCATGGGGTGGTTTAGTATTAAAAAAACAGAAATAAATAAATAGACATTTAAATTAGCATTAAATCACTGTGATACTTCTCAGTAATTGTATGACCTTAGATAAGTTACTTAGCCTCTCAAACCCTCGCTTTGAGAGTGAATGTGAGTGACTGAGGGCATGTGTGTAATTACCTAGTACAATGCAATGACTGATTCAAAAATGGCATTTTACAGTTATTCTTCATTACTGTTAACTGCAACCAAAAGAGAGGGAATATTAGCTGTCATAGCATTTATTAATATTATGTAATATCTTAACATGTGGAAGAAAGAAGGAGAGTCTCATTTTTTGCTTTTGAGATTAATGATCACTGGTTGCTGTTAATGCAAAGAGCCTTGCAGATAGTAAGTTGCCTTGAATTGACCTGAATTTTTGGGTCTGGGGGAAGTACTTCCATCCCTCAACTAATACTACCTCGGACTGCTCAGATGTGGCGTAGTATCAGTGTGAGCTCATTGGATTGAAGAAACCACACAGGAACACAAGAATGCATTGTTTCTTGGCTGCATCTGCCTATTTCAATAAAAATACCAGATCCCTCCAATTACTATCAACTTTTGGTGAAATTTTCACACACGTGCCATTGTGTATTCTCTGCCTGCTCCCTGCCAAGTACAGCCCAAAGCAGTGGTTCTTAAGATGTTGTTCCTGTTTGGATTGTTTCAGCAATACTCAGGAATGTGTTAAAAATGCAAATTCTCAGGTTCTACCCCAGACAAGCTAAATCAAAAACTTGATAAGACTCAAATCTGTGTTTTTAACAAGCCTCCTAACTGGACAAGCTTGCTGACTAGAGTTAGAGTATCATGGTCTGCAGAACCTGCCCAGATGCTATAGGTACATCAGTTTTTCTCAAAGTGAGAAGGTACCAGGATGGTATTCAAAATTATCTGAGATAGAGTGAAGATGACTTTAGGAGACACTGATGTGGCATCAAACAGCTAAATCACGTAATGGAAGTTTTCTGTCTTGCTTGTCTTTCAATCCTTAAATCTCAGTTTGGTGTTGCTGGGCCTTTAATAACTCTGTAACCATTGCTAATATCTATTTACAACAAAGACTAGAATGCAAATCCAATGTAAGGAGCAGCAGAGTCTAACTAAAGTTTATCAATATTTTTGTTGGTTTGTGTTTACTTTTATAAATATCTTCTGCTTACAGCACATGATATTTGTTTCACATTTAAGTGTGATAAAAAGCTTCCTTTATAAATGTTTAGTCTATTTAAGGAAAAGGCTAAGAAAACAGTAATCCATTTGGTATGTGGATATAGGAAAAAAAAAACAAAACAGGGATATGGGGGTGAGTGCATTCAGAGAAACACTGGGTGTACTGAAAGGAACCCAGATATATCAAACCTTTAATTCCATTTATGGTCATTGTTAGTTATAATACTTTCTTAATCTCTGTTTTTTCATCTACCAAATGAGAATGATGATGCCAACATCATAGAAATGGTATGAGAATTTATGTACAGAGAATGCTTGCTGCAGTCCTCACAATATGATAGGTGCTTTCTACACAGTTATTCCCCCAAGCTTTGTTTAGAAGCCAATTTGCTTCATAGCCTTCAGAATAGCATTTCTTTCTGGGCTTCAGAGTTCTCATTTACAAGACAACAAAATGAGACTTGATGATCTCAAAGGCCCTTTAGTTAATAGAGAACATGTACATTGTATATTTGCATATATGCATATATATACATATATAATAACTTCTGTATTCTTTACCTTTATGTAAGCATGGCACATTGCCCAGATATAAACCTTGAATGCTTGAGAATAATATTGAGAGTGGATGAGCCAAGTTGATAAAATAAAAACTCAAGTCATGAGGAATCTGTAAGCTGATGTACATTTCAGAGCTCAGATGTAATTTCATTGTATTTTATTATCATCTGTCAAACTTAAAGCAATACTGAGACTAGAAAATAGATTGTCACAGAGGTTTCCAAGGAAAATGGTTTCCATGAGTTGGTGTAAATATATCCAGAGAGACTTGTTCCTAGTTAATAACCCGCGTTTTTCCTTCTGAATTGCTGATGCATTTGCTTATAGCATGTGAAAGGCAGCTTGTCCTTTGCTGCCAGGTGAACTTGATAGAATAATAGAAATTTCTGAAAAATTCAATCAGATCTTGTTGCTTCTCAAGGGAATTTCTTGACTACTTATTCTATTTGAGAAGAAACGACAGTGTTTCTTAGATCTTGTACAAAATGCTGACCAAGTTGAACAGCTTGGGTTCCAGGCAGCAAATGCCACATGGAGTTTTCCCTCCTCAGCATCTGGAGGATGCTGCTGCTGGGGTTTGGGGGCCCTTTGGGAGGTGAAAGAAATACTTAAGGGGTTACTACGAGATTGCACTATTAGGAAATCGGAGGTGGTAACCATTACCTTGTATATTGCTTACAGCATTCTTGTCCATCAGGAGACCGAAAAACAACCACAAATGGTGACATTAGTTTCTCTTAATAGAATATGAAAAAAGCTTGCACTGTCTTTCACATAACTGACTATTAAAGAGTCCCAGATGCTTGATCTGCTCAAATATTAACAATTCTGCTGAAACACCCCAGTGAGGTTATTTGATTGAACTGTCACTTAATTGAAAATTGCTCTGTAAGACACATGTAAGGGCATGTGCTTGAACTCATGTGGACAAAAGTTCAAATTGGTACCTTCCCTTAAAGCTCTGTTATCCTCATCTGTAAACTGAGGATAAAATGTTCCTGTTTCACAAGATTGTTCTGAGATTATTTCCAACACCATCTCCTTGATTAATCAGAACAAGTAATACACACTAAGCACTTACTTCCTGCCAGGTGCTCTTCCAAGGACTAGGATTGTTTAAGCCTCAATAAATATTAATATCTGAGGTTATTATTAGTAACTTCAGGTTAGGGATGTGGGGACAGGCCCCAGAGAGAACTTGCCAAACATCATGTACTCTGGCTGTAGATGCCTCTTCTTTAAGGCATAAAAACACATATGAGTTAAACCGTGTGAAATTATGGACATGACCGTTTTTTAATATATAGATAGCTATTTCATGTGGTTGTGGCTATTAAGCACTGAATATGGATAAACAGTAGCTACAGTTGCTACTGCCAATAATGGTAGGAATAATATGCTGATTTTATCTTTGAATCTTTTTGTTAATATTGGGAATGTTGGTGGCATTGTAGTAAAAAGACCATTAACTTGGCAATCAGGAACTGAGTAAAATCTACGTCTTGGTTTCCCCACTCATAAAATAATGATGTTGGTCTTTTCCAGCTCAAATAGTCAATGGCAGAGCTTTAAAAACTATTCATGGAAAAGGACCAATTTTTTTGTTGTTGTTTAATCCATCTTCAACCAATAACTAATTTTACTATGAATTACTAGAACTTAATTCATGTCATATGCAAGGCAAATTTCCTAATCACATTGCAATATCTTAGTAGGGTTGCTCAACTGAAAAAATAGGCGCAATGTAAAAGTTGCGAGTTATGTTTTATTCAGTGGAAACTTTTAGGACTTAAGTTGGGGAGACAGCAACTCAAGTAACCCTGAGAGACCTGCTCCAAGGACGTAGGGATCGGGGGAGCCAAGTTATATAGAAATTTTGCAACAAAAGACAATCAGTCTGAATGTCAAAAAATGATTATAAATTAAAGAAAACCAGATACCTCAAGTTAAGGAATTTAGGGCTGCTCTCTGTATGGGAAGATACAAGAGCCTAGGCTCAGTGAAATCATTCCTGTGATATCATGTCAGCTACTGGGGCCAGTATCTGGCTATCACACCCTGCTTTCCTCAGGACTCAGTTTGGGGAGTGGCTACAGTCTGATGGCTGCTGGATGGCAGATATTCTTCTCCTTCCTGCGTTCCCTAGGGGCTCACTGGTTCACTGTCCCTGGTGGCTGCAATTGCTGATAACTGTGACATCCTTTGTTTACTGATATGGCAGGAAATACTCCACTTTTCAGATTATATTGATATAATCCAGATTATATTATGTACTTATTTCTGAACATACATTGTCAATTTCTATACTTAACTTGCTGTAAACCAGTAATCAACAGTTCATGGACTAGCACTGGTCCATGGACTGTACTGAGCAGCATTAGAACTTTATAATAATATAAATTCCTTAAAAGAGAATGGGGGTGTGTCAGCATGCAATGGTGGTGTTTAGCCGCTAAGTCATGTCCAACTCTTTTTGTGACCCCATAGACTGTAGCCTGCCAGGCTCCTCTGTCTATGGGATTCCAAGGCAAGAATACTAGAGTGAATTGCCATTTCCTTTTCCAGGGGATCTTCCTGACCCAGGGAGCGAACCTGAATCTCCTGCATTGGCAGATAGGTTCTCTACCACTGAGCCACCAGGGAAGCCCTGGGTGTATGCACCTATCCCTTTAAAATGTATTCTTTGAAGATGATAAATGATTATTATAAAAACAGGAAATTTTAAAAAGGAAAGCCACAAATGTATTGTGATTCATACAACATCATTCGGGGCATTTGAGTAAGACAGAGAAAAGACAGCAAGTAAAGAAAAAGAAGACCTGAGTTTATACGTTTATTTTGAACAACTGTTTTTCATTTCACAATGCTTAACCGCCTTCCATGTTGTCATGTTTGAAGCACTAGGAAATTAAAGATAAATGAGACATGGCCCCATCCTCCAGGAGCTCAGTTTAGCCAGAGATGCCATCAATAATTACATAATTATAGACCAGTATGTCAGAGAAGGCAATGGCACCCCACTCCAGTACTCTTGCCTGGAAAATCCCATGGGCAGAAGAGCCTGGTAGGCTGCAGTCCATGGGGTCGCTGAGGGTCGGACACGACTAAACAAGTTCACTTTCACATTTCACTTTCATGCATTGGAGAAGGAAATGGCAACCCACTCCAGTGTTCTGGCCTGGAGCATCCCAGGGACAGCGGAGCCTCATGTGGGGCCGTCTATGGGGTCACACAGAGTCAGACACGACTGAAGTGACTTAGCAGCAGCAGCAGACCAGTATGTAAAGCTCTAACAGAAAACAAAGGATTTGACTTGAGAATTAGAAGAGGTTTCACCCTTAAGGGGTAATTTCTTTTATTTTGCTGCTTAGATTGTTTCTTTCTGTATTAACGGCTTCTGTATTAAAATATCATTTTATTCATGTATAATTTATACATACACAGAGTGGATTAATCTTGTGTATACAGGTTAATGAATTATAACAAAATGAACACTTCCACACAGTCACTTGATTAAGAAGCCACCACTAGGTGAAGAAATAGAATGTTTTTAGGAGCTTCCTAGAGGTTCTGATGTGTCCCTTCCCAATCATGGCCTCTCCCCTCTTCACCAATATAAACACAATCCTAATTTCTAATATCAGGGATTATATTTGCCTGTCTTTGAAATTTTATACAAATGGAATCACACACATATGCCTTTGTGTTTGGCTTTTTTTGTTTAGTGTGATGTCTATACTCATGGGTTCCCCAAACTATGTACCAAAGCATTGCAGAGTTCTGCAGGGTATTTTTACATTTTACAGAACCATGACAATGCTCAATACCTAGGGAACAGGGAACAAAGTTATAGTTCATGACGGTTTAGTTTCAACAATAAGTTGTGGTACATTTCTTTTCATGATTTCATACCTTTGTCGACATTCAAAGGTTTATTCAAGCAAATATGTGTAAAAATCACCATAGAACAAAAAATGAGGGTGGCAGTTTCCAATCTGACTTCAAGATTTGAGAAGCTGTACAATATCTAGCAGGTATACACCTCCCTTTAGTAAGATACTATGGTTATTTAAGGATGAAATAAAAGTACTAATTTGTTTTCTTTCAATTCATGTGTATTTTTTAACATGGCCGCTAATTTATTAGGAAATGTTGTTGTTTAGTCACTAAGTCGTGTCCCACTCTTTTGCAGCCCACTGGACTGTAGCCCACCAGGCTCCTGTGTCCAAGGGATTTTTTCAGCAAGAATGCTGGAGTGAGTTGCCATTTCCTTCTCCAGGGAAAATCTTCCTGACCCAGGGATTGAACCCAGATCTCCTGCACTGCAAGCAGATCCCTGCTGAGCCACCAGGGAAGAAGGTGAGGAACATGGCTCAGATGGTAAAGAATCCGCCAGCAGTGTGGGAAACTGGGTTCTATCCCTGGGTCAGGAAGATGCCATGAAGGAGGGCATGGCAGCCCACTCCAGTATTCTTGCCTGGAAAATTCCATGGACAGAGAAGCCTGGAGGGCTACAGTCCATAGCGTCACAAAGAGTCAGGCATGAATAAGCAGCTTTCACTTTTATTAGTACATAAATAGTAAGTTTGGGGGACCTAACTACTTAATAATCAGAACTGTTATATTTTTCTTTTGGTGTAGTGACAATTTAAACTTTTTGCTGAGATAATAAGTAACCTGAAGAGGTTTGTAAAAGTCTGGTCTATGAACTTCATTTATACTGTGTGCAGCAGTCATTTATTTTCATTTGTTTGGTTTTCTACCGTAAGTACACAATTTATTTATGTATTCTATCAATGGAAATTTGTACTGTTTCCAGTTTGGAGCTATTGTCAACAGTGCTCCTATGCACTGTTTTGAACATAGCTTTCAGTACACATATATGTGTTTCTGATAGGTATATATTTTTATTGTCTGTTTCTGAGTGTGAGGGGCTTTTTTTCAAGATTTTTCGTGTAAATGATGACATGCAGTATTTGTGTTTCTCTGTATGGCTTAAGTCATTTAGCATAATGGCCTCAAGGTCCATCCTTGTTGTCGCAAACTGCAGGTTGTCCTTCTTTCTCATGCTGAACTACATCCTATTGAATACATGCAATACATTTTCTTTATCCATTTATCTCTTAATGGACACATAGATAGTTTCCATATCTTAGCTTTTGTGAATAATGCTGCAGTAACTATGGGAATGCAGATACGTCTTAGAGGTTCTGTTTTCATTTCCTTTGGATATAGACCCAAAAGTGGAAATTCTGGAACACATACTAATTCTATTATACTCTTTTTTTTTATAGTGGTTGTACCAATTTGCATTCCCTCCAACAGTGCACAAAGGTTTCCTTTTCTCCACATCCTCCTCAAGACTTATCTCTTGTCTTCTTCATCACAGCTGTCCTCACAGATGTGAGGCAATACCTCACTGTGACTTTTATTTGCATCTCCTTGATAATTAGCGCGTTAAGAACATTTTCATATACCTGTTGCCCATTTGTGTGTCTTTTTTGACAAATGTCTTTTCAGTTCCTTTGTCCATTTTTAAATACAATTGTTTTTCTTTTGCTATTCAGTTGTGTATGAGTTTCTTTACCCATTTTGAATATTAACTGCCTAATCAGAGAACTAATTTGCATATATTTCCTCCCATTCAGTAGGATGCCTTTTGTTTTGCTGACGGTTTCTTCTGCAGAAGGTTTTTGATTTGGTGTTTTTGCTTTTGTTACCTTTGCTTTTGGTATCTAATCAAAAAATCATTGCCAAGACTATTAACAGGAAGATTTTTTTCCTATGTTTTCTTCCAGGAGCTTTACAGTTTCAGGCTTTATGTTCAAGTCTTTAATCCATTTTGAGTTTATTTTTGTGTTTGGTGGAAGATAGGGGTCTAGTTTGATTCTTTTGGCATGTGGCTGTCCAGTTTTCCCAACACCATTTATTGACCGAGATTATCCTTTCCCCATTTTATATTCTTGACTTCTTTGTCATAAATTAGTTGATCGTATACACATGGATATATTTCTGAGTTCTTGCTTCTGTTGCATTGATCTGTGTGTCTGTTTTTATGCCAAAATCATAGTTTTGATTACTACAGCTTTGTAATATAATATGAAACAGAAAGTATGATGCCCCAGCTTTGTCTTCTTTCTCAAAGTTGCTTTGGCTGTTTACATCTTCACAATTCCATTCACACTTTAAAATTCTTTTAAATGTCTGTGAAAAATACCACTGGAATTTTTATAGGAATTGCATTCAATCAATAGATCACTTTGATTAATATGGACATTTCAACAATTTTCTTCCAATCCATAAACATGAAATATCTTTATTTTTATTGAAGTATAGTTGATGTAAAATACTATGTAAGTTTCAGCTGTACACATAGTGATTCAGTTTTTTAAAGATTATATTCCACTTATAGTTAAAAATTGACTATATTCCCCATGTCATACAATATATCCTTGTTCAGCTCAGCTGCTTAGTCATGTCTGACTCTTCGCAACCCTATGGACTGCAGCACACCAGGCTTTCCTGTCCATCACCAACTACCGGAGGTTTTTCAAACTCATGTCCTTCAAGTTGGAATGCCATTCAACCATCTCATCCTCTGTCGTCCCCTTCTCTTCCTGCCTTCAATCTTTCCCATCATCAGGGTCTTTTCAAATGAGTCAGTTCTTTGCATCAGGTGGCCAAAGTATTGGCATTTCAGCTTCAGCATCAGCCCTTCCAGTTACTATTCAGGACTGATTTCCTTTAGGATTGACTCATTGATCTCCTTGCAGTCCAAGGGACTCTCAAGAGTCTTCTCCAACACCATAGTCCAAAAGCATCAATTTCTTCTGCGCTCAGCTTTCTTTATAATCTAACTCTCACATCCATATATGACTACTGGAAAAACCATAGCTTTGACTAAATGGACCTTTGTTGTCAAAGTAATGTCTCTGCTTTTAAATATGCTGTCTAGGTTGGTCATAGCTTTTCTTCCAAGGAGCAAGCGTCTATTCATTTCACAGCTGAAGTCACCACCTGCAGTGATTTTGGAGCCCCCCAAAATAAAGTCTGTCACTATTTCCATTGTTTCCCCATCTATTTGCCATGATGTGATAGGATCAGATGCCATGATCTTAGTTTGCTGAATGGTGAGTTTTAAACCAATTTTTTCACTCTCCTCTTTCTCTTTCATCAAGAGGCTCTTTAGTCCTTCTTCAATTTCTGCCATAAGGGTGGTGTCATCTGTGTATCTGAGGTTGTCCTTTTCATAATGGGGGACTGGAATGCAAAAGTAGGAAATCAAGAAATACCTGGAGTAACAGGCAAATTTGGCCTTGAAATACAAAATGAAGCAGGGCAAAGGCTAACAGAGTTTTGCCAAGAGAACGCACTGGTCATAGCAAACACCCTCTTCCAACTGTTTTGTGGTTACCATGAGGTTTATATATAGAAATATGTGTGTGTGATTCTTTTGAATTGCTCATCTCTTAATTTCAAATGCATTTTAACAATCCTACATTTGTACTCTCCTCCCCTCACAATTACTCTTTTGATATCATGTTTTATATTTATTTGTTTTATGTATCTCTTTAATATCCTTATTGTGGATATAGATGATTTTATTACATCTTTTAAACTTCCTACAGGCTTTGTGCATCCATAATGGTTTCCTTTATCCTTTAAACATAACTTTACTGTATGTTTTCCTTTATGAGATTTTCCTTTTGTAACTTTTGTGTTTCTAATTGTAGGCTTGTCTTTTTCACTTAGAGAAATTTCTTTAACATTCTTGTAAAGCTGGTTTGGTGACGCTGCTGCTGCTGCTAAGTCGCTTCAGTCGTGTCCGACTCTGTGCAACCCCATAGACGAGAGCCCACCAGGCTCCTCCATCCCTGGGATTCTCCAGGCAAGAACACTGGAGTACTCTTTTCCAGTACTCTTGCCTGGAAAATCCCATGGACGGAGGAGCCTGGTAGGCTGCAGTCCATGGGGTCCGCAAAGAGTCAGACATGACTGAGTGACTTCACTTTCACTTTTCACTTGGTGAGGCTAGACGCTTAAATTTTGCTTGTCTGTAAAATTTGATCTCTCTATCAAATCTGAACAAGAGCCTTGCTGTGTATTCTTGGTTGTGGGGTTTGCCCTTTAATCACTTTAAATGTATCATTCTACTCCCTTCTGGATTGCAGCATTTCTGCTGAAAAGTCAGCTGATAGCCTTATGGGAGTTCCCTTATATGTAATGTCTTGTATTTTCCTTATTTCTTTTAATATTATCTTTTTATCTTTAAATGTTGCCATTTTAATTACAATGTGAATTGGCATGTTCCTCTTTGACTTAATCCTGTATGAGACTTTCTTCGCTTCTTGGACTTGGACGTCCTTTCCTAGGTTATGAAAGTTTTCATTTATTATGTCTTAGAAAATTATGTTCTCAGTCCCTTTCTGTATTCTTCTTGGATCCCTATAAATATGCAAATATTAATGTGATTGAAGTTGTCCCAGACAACTTTAGGACCAGTTGTCTTAAACTGGTCTCACTTCATTTCATTCTTTCTTTTTCTTGATCAGCATCAGTGACTTTCGGTACTGTCTTCCAGTTTGATCCACTTCTTTGTATCATTCAGTCTATTGTTGATTACTTCTAGTGTATTTTTAATTTTAGCTATTGTATTCTTCCTCTCCATTTGGTTTTTCTTTTTATTTTCCAACTCCTTGTTGAAAAATCTTAACATCTCTGTGCATTCATCCCAGGGGATTCTAGGGCTGGTGCCTGCCCACTGGCAGGTAGAGTGTCCTAGGGCCTCTTGCTGGAGGGCCTTGGGGATTCCCCACCTAGGGTCTGTGCACTGGTATACGGGGGTGGGTCTTGGTCCCTCTGGCAGGCAGCACCATGTCCAGGGGCAGCTCTGGGTCAAGGGTTCTCAAGCAGCCTTTTTGGTGATGGGTGGGCCTGTGAGCTTGCCTGGTTAGTTGGTTGGCCTGAAACATCCCAGCGTTAGTGCCTGCAGACTACTAGGCCTGGTTCAGCTGGACCTTGGGGCCAATAAGCTGGAGAAAAGATCCCAGATGGTGCTTGCCAGCTGAAATCCATGCGGTAGAAGGAGCTCCCCCAAGAGCTGCTGCCAGTGTCTGTGTCCCCAGGGTGAACTCGCTCCTACCTCTTCAGGATACTCTCCATGGTCAGCTGGTAAGTATGACCCAGGCTCCTATCAACCTACAGTTTCTGCCCTGGGTCCCAGAGATTTTGTGTACACCCTCTGAAAGTGAAGTCTCTCTTTCCCCCAACCACATGGAACTTCTGAAAGTAAGCCCACTGGCCTTCAAATTCAAATGGTGTGAGTCCTCGTCTTTCTAGTAAAGGACCCTCCTGCTGGGGAGCCAGATGTGGGGCTGAGAACCCTCATTCCTATTCTCTTCTTTGTAAATCATCCACCAGGGGTATGGGTTTTGACTATACCACAACTCCATTCCTCCTATATATCTCTATGTAGGAGAGGTTCCTACATAGGAACCTTCATATGTAGGTTCCTTCTCTATATCTTTATCTGTAGGATGTCTTTTCCACTAGGTTCTCATCTTTTTCATCCATAGTTGTTCTGTAAGTAGTTGCCATTTTGGTGTTCCTGTGAGAGGAGGTGAGCTTAGGTTCTTTCTACTCTACCAGCTTGGAAACTCAGTGTGTTTGTCTTTTGATTGGAGATTTCAGTCTACTTACACATAAAGGAATTATTGATAGGTATTGATAGACTTACTAGACTTCCCTCATGGCTCAGATGCAAAGGAATCTACTTGCAGTGCAGGAGACCCAGTTTCGATCCCTGGGTCAGGAAGATCCCGTGGAGAAGGGAATGATTACCAATCCAGTATTCTTGCCTGGAGAATTCAATGTACAGAGGATCCTGTTGGGCTATATTCCATGGGGTTGCATGAAGTCAAACACTAATGAAAAAAAAAATGGAGTTACTATTGCCATTTTCTTTGTTTTCTGACATCTTTGTAACTCCCTTTTCCCTATCTTCTTTTCCCCATTTTTTTTCGCTTTGATAATTTTCTCAAATGTCATGCATAGATTTCTTTGTGTTTATATTTTGTAAAGCTACTACAGATTTTTGCTTTGCAACTATTATGATGCTTACATGCAATGTATTATATTTCTAACAGTCTTTGTATTCTTCAGCTCTGTGATTTCTGCTTTGTACTTTCTTATTTATTCTGTTTCTTTGTTGATATTCTCACTTTGTTCTTTCTTCTTGACCTTAGTGAGCATCTTTATGACTGTTATCTTGAACTCTTTATCAGGTAAATCACACATTTCCATTTCATTCATTAAGATCTGATTTTGGAGTTTTATCTTGCTCCTTTATTTTGGAACAAATTTCTCTATATTCTTCATTTCTTTTTTTGTCTCTATTTTGTTTTCTGCACATTAGATAAAATAGCCACTACCTCTCCTAGTCTTGATGGAGCTGTCTTATTTAGGAAATGAATTGTTAATCGGCTAAGCCCAAGCTTTTGGTTATTATTCTAACCTTTGTCATCTTCCAAGCCTCATTTCTTGTTCTTAGTGGCTCCCGGTAGCTTGCCAAGACCTGTGCCTGTTGCAAAAGGGAGGGTCACAATGTCGACTGAAGAAAGAAAAAAAAAAAAAAAAAGCACAAACCCAAAGTTGAGAATTAAGTTTTATTCGAGGCATTATTGAGGTCTAAGCCTGGGAGACAGCCTCTCAGCTCTGAGAAGGTGCTCTGCAGAGGTAAGGGAGGAGCCAAAATATATGTAAACGATTTTGCTGGGAAAACTTCTAGTCAAGTGTAGACAGATTACTGGTAATAACAAAGAAGAGATATCTCAAGTTAGTTATTTTAATGCTTTTCTATGTATGGGAACATGCAAGAATCTGGGGTCATTTAAAAATTTTCCTTAGATAGACATCTTAACCATCTAGGGCTATTATCCTATTTTCAACCATCCTGAAGTCCCCCCTCCTAGGGAGTACTGTTAGATGCAGCTGCAATGGCTGATGGCTTGATGGGGCGACATTTGTCATTTACTGAAGTAACAAGTCACGTTCTTTGTCCCCAACAGGCCACAGTAGATGCACGCTGATCCTCAGGCAGCAGGTGGGAAAGTCTGTAGCTAGGGCCCTGGTAGGGGGAAACTGGAAAATGGTCTTCTTCGCCTGCTTTATTTCTGGCATGTGTTGGATCTGGATGTGTATCTGTGCAGTCTACTCCTGAGCCTGTCAATGACTCCTTTGTTTGCTACAATCCTGTAGGACTTTTGAATGCAAGCACCTTTGGCTCTCTAAGCCATGTCCCTTGGGTGCCTTCACAAAAGTCGGGGTGCCAGACATGTGTACCAGTACCTCCAGGGAGATACTGTCAAACTGGAGCAAGCTTAAAGGTGTCCCCATTCTTCCCTTTGCCCAGAACGGGTCAAAGTCAGGCCCTAGATGTGTGCTAAATTAAAAGCTAAGCCCTCAGGCAGCAGCTTCTAAAGTATGCAAATAGGCTTCTTTCAGGGAAAGACTGGGAAATAGATGTTTCTGTTTGCTCCCTCTCTGCTGAGCCCTGGAAGGGCTGAGCCAGGTAACTGTTGTTTCTTTGTTTACTACAGTCCAGATGGAGTCAAATACAAGCCCCAGGGGCTGTTGTAGCCAGGCAATCCTAGAGTTCTGTCCCTTGGGCATCAGGTGCAACAGCAGGAAGACCAGATGTGTGTGTAAGCTTCTACGGGGATGTTGGCAGTTTGCAGTGGACCCAGGTGAGAAGCTGGAGGTGGTGTTGCTGGTTTCCCTGGTCCAGGAGGGGAGAGATTGTAGTCAGCCCCTAGAAACCTGACTTTCAGGCAGCAGCTTTCAAGTATGCAAATAGATCTCTTTCACAGAGAATTTCTGTGGGAGATGGGAGTTTTGTGGGGCTTCCCTGGTGGCTTAGATGGTAAAGAGTCCACCTGTAATGCAGGAGACCTGGGTTGAATCCCTGGGTTGGGCAGATGCCCTGGAGAAGGAAATGGCTACTCATTCCAGTATTCTTACCTGGAGAATCCCATGGACAGAGGAGCCTGGCAGCCTACAGTCCATGGGTTTGCGAAGTCAGAAATGAGTGAGTGACTAACACTTCCACCTTCACTTTCTGTGTTGAGCAGTTTGTTTGTTTTCTTTGGTCTTCCGGGCACAAGTCCTGTTGGCTTTGAGAGGTAGATGTTTTGGGGAACCTCCCTCGGTTGGGAGTCTTACAAGTGGGGATGCTAAATGTGGGGTCCAAACCCTTCACTTCTCAGGGAAAAACTGGGAGGTGGGAGTTCTCTCCCAATCGTATGGGACTATGACTGGGGTCAGGATTATGGCAAAAGTGTGTCTCAGTCTTTCCTACCCATTTTGATATGGGTCACACGGGGATTTCCTATTATGTTTAACATATGGGAGTCACTCAGCTAGTTTCTAGATTTCTTCCAGAGGAAATTGCTTCATTATAAGCCTGTGGATTTGGTGTGTCCGGGGAAGGAGGCGCATTCACAAGGTTCCCATGTCGCCGTCTTGGATCAGAACTCCAGTGATAGTCTTCTGTTTGTCTTTCATGTTATATAAGATGTTCATCTGGCCCTGGTATCAAGGCTCTGTGACCTCATTAAATAAATTGAAAAGTGTTTGCTATTTTCTAATTTTTGAAACAGTTTTTATAAAAACAGTGTTATTTATTCCTTAAATTAAAAAAAATAATCACCAGGAAAAACACATGGTCCATAAATTTTCTTATGGGAATGTTTTAAATGATGAGTTCAATTTTTTTAATAGTGATAGGATTATTGAGATTTCCTGTTTCTTCATATGTCAGTTGGTAGGTTTATTATTTTGAGAATGTTCATATCACCTTAATTTTATTGGTATAAAGTTGCTCATAATATCTTCCAATGATTTTTTGTCAATGAAATCTTTAATGATATTCTTTAATTTCCTTTAGGGTTTCCCAGGTGGTGCTAGTGGTAAAGAACCTGCCTGTCAATGCCAGAGACATAAGAGAGGTGGGTTCTATCCCTAGGTCAGGAAGATCCTCTGTAAGAGGGCATGGCAACCCACTCCAGTAATCTTGCCTGGAGAATCCCCATAGACAGAGGAGCCTGGTGGGCCACAGTCCATGGGGTTGCAAAGAGTCAGACACGACGGAAGCAATTTAGCATGCAAAAATTTCCTTTACATTATTGGTTTTTTGTGTTTTCTCTTTTTTTTCCCTCTTGATTAGCCTTTCCAGAGGTATATAAGGTTTGTTAGTTTTTCCTAAGCCACCTTTTGAAAATTTAAAATTCTATATACTATACAGTACAAAATTGTATTAACTGTCTTCAGTTTACAGTCTTTGGGTTTCATTTGCTCTTTTCCCTACTTCCTTGAGAAAGCTACTTTGATAAGATTTTTAGCATTTCCTCTTTTCTAGTATTTGCACTCAAGGCCGTAATTTCCCTCCAAGCACAGCTTTAGCTGTATCCCACAAATTTTGAGATGCTATATTCTTTACTCAGTTCAAAATATTTTCTAAACTTTTATAATAATTTCTTCTTCTTGGCCCATGGGTTATTTAGTAGTGTATTGCTTAGCTTTCAGATTTGGGGAAATCTTTTCTAGATATCTTCTTTTATTTAGTTTTAATTTTATTCACTGTGGTCTGAGACTATACTCTCTATGATTTAAATCCTTTGAAATATGTTGAGACTTGCTTTATGGCCTGCAAGGGTACTATTTTGGTAAAATGTTCCACATGCACTTGAAATCCTGTGCAAGATTGAAAGTATATAATCAAATACTCTTGTTTATAAATTATTGGATTTGTTCTTTCTCCCCTTCCATTTAGCATGGTTACATTATTTATTGGGAATGCAATTGGGTTCATTTGTTTTCAATTTGCTTTCGCTTAGAAATTTTCTTCCTTCACATCCTTATCAATTTACTATTTTAATATGAAGAACATTAATATAATTCTAAAAATCAAACCTATGCAAACAAGGATACTCAGAAAAGTACCATTTCCTCCTGTATTCCTACCTATCTTCATCTAGGTAACCAACACTATCATTTTGTAACTTATTCTTCCTCTGTTTTTTTAAATGATAAGTAGTTGTATGTTGTTACTTTATTACCTCTTCTTTCTTTTATGCAGGGTTGCATGTAGCTCTTTCACAGTATGCCTTTTTCATTTAATAGTATCTCCCAGAGATTACTCCACATCAGTTCATAGAGATCTTTCTCATTTTTTGTTTACAGATGGAAGTATTCTGCTGAACATATGATCCATATATTCAATCAGTTTCCTGTGCTTAGACATTTAGGTAGTTTCCTAAAAATAATACTACACAAAGTAATTAATTGCTTGTGTAATAATACACAAAGTAATTAATTGCTCTGTGCATACGTAGTTTTGTGTTAGTTGCTCAGTCACGTCTGACTCTTTGCAACCCCATAGACTGTAGCCCACCAGGCTGCTCTGTCCATGGGGTTCTCCAGGCAAGAATATTGGAGTGGGTAGCCATTCCCCACCCAGGGATCAAACCCGGGCCTCCTGCGTTGAAGGCAGATCCTTTATAGTCCAAGTCACCACGGAAACCGTTTTTTTTTTTAACTGTTGTGGGCTGTATCTTCAGGATAAATTTTTGGAAGTGGGATTGCTATACTGAAGGTTAGATGCATAAGTAATTTTATTAGCTGGTGCCAAATTCCTCTCAGTAAGGGTTTTACATTCATACCGTTTTGCATTCCTTCCAATGTATGAGAGGGTCTGTTTTCCACAGCCAAGGAACAAAGCGTACCAAGCTTTTGAGTTTTTGCCAGTCTGATAAGAGAGATACAGTATTTTAATGAGTATTAACTTGGATTTATCTTTATGTGAGTGAAGTTGAATATATTTTCATATGTTCAAAGCTCATATTTATATTTTTTTTGTAAATTGCCCCTTCAGGTCTGTTATCCATTTTCTATTGAGTTATTAGTATTTCCTTTTCTTCAAGTGTTAAAGGTTTTTGTTTATTAACAACACTGGCCCTTTTCTGTGATATCCACTACAAACACTTTCTCTTAGTCTGTCATTTGTACTTTAATTTTGCTTATGATGTTTTATTTTGTTGCCAGATATTTCAATTTATCAATTGTTTGTTTATAACCTGGACTTTTTAGTTACAATTTGAAACATTTTCATAAATATAGATTATAGAGTAATTCACCCATACTTTATTCTTATTACTGGTAAAATTTTATTTCCTTCATTTACTTTTCTAAATTTAGAGTTTTTTCTTATATATGACATGAGGATTGAGTCATTTTTTTTTCATTTAAAAAATGTTCATCCAGTTATTCCAAGATTATTTATTTAAAAGATCATTGTTTCCCCAATAACAGTAGATACCACCCGTATAATATACTAGATTTCTGTTCCATTACATTCTGTCTCCTCATGAGCCCAATACTGCACTGTTCTAATTATAAAGGCTTAATAGCATTAACAGCCAGAGGACTAGATCCCACCCCCATCTATAGCTTTTCCTATTCACTCTTTATCTACATATCCTTGTATATTTATTTTTCTTTTATAGCTTTATTGAGGCATAATTGACAAATAAATTTATAAGATGTTTAAAGTATACAATGTAATAATTTGACATCATGTGAACTTTAGTTTCAATATGTCTGGCTTAATAATAAATTGTGTCAATATTTCTGTTCAGTTACATTAAATTTACAAATTAATATAGTGGAAATGAGATCGCAATTATGTTGAGGCATCCTAAGCAACAGGATTATTTTCCCACTTGTTCATATCTACTTTTATGTCCTTCAGGAGCACTTATACTTTTCTTCATATGAAGTTTTATTTCTCATTATGTTGGCTCCTAAATGGTTTATCTTTTTTATTGCTATTATTATAAATAAGATTTTCTTATTCATTCTGTCTTCCAACTATTATTTATGCATATGAATGCTAAAGAGTTTTATATTTCTTATTGAGAAATATGGCTTTTAACATTATAAAATGTCATCGGCCTCATTTTATGCTTTGGGCTTAAATTCTACTTTATTATGAAATTTTCAATTTCTAACTTATTGTTCTCGTTTGCCTGTGGTTAATCTTTGCATATATTTTTAGCCTTGAATCACTGCAGTTTGGCTGCATCTCTTACATTCAACACTGAATTTAGATTTTCAGTACTAGATAAACTTGAGAATCATATTATTTTAATAGATGAGTTAAGCTCTTTCATGTTTATTGATATGACTTATGTTTGGAGAAGGAAATGGCAACCCACTCCAGTATTGTTGCCTGGAGAATCCCATGGGCAGAGGAGCCTGGCAGGCTATAGAGTCGGACATGACTTAGTAACTAAAGAGGGAGAGCGATGTTTGGTGCCAGCTGTGATTTATGTTGCAGTTTCTGTGAGCATCATATTTTCTCTCTTAATTCACAGTATGGTCTTTGCTTTTATTTTTTATTGTTTGCCTTTGGCTATTTATGAAGTTTTATGTTACTCTTGTAATGTTTAACCTGATATTTATAATATCTTTGATTCCTTTTTTCTTATTTAACCCTTTATTATCTCAAAACGTTTAATGGTTCCCCAATCTCAGAATAGAATTCAGTATCCTTGCTATCCCACAAAGCCTTCCATAACCTTCTTTTAAACTGTTCCTCTGAGGTTTTTTCTTATGACTCTCCACTCACTCACTGAACTCCAATACCATGACTTTCTTGATCTGTCTCAAACATGTTCTCATCTCAAGGACTTTGCAGTTGGGTTACTTCTTTCTGAATGCCCTCCCTCGAAATTTTTATACTATTTACTCTCTCACTTCATTCAAGTCTAGAATCATATTTTTTTTTCTCATCATCAAAAGAGTTCCTGACCCTATATTTAAAAATCACTACTGTATTGATCTCGAGACCCTTGTCTGACATGATTTCTCTTCAAAGCATGTGCCACAACTTGCCATTGTTAATAAAAGTCACAGATAGATACTAAAGGCTAAAGAAAATATTTGAATGTTCCCTTCAACTAAAGAACATAATTCTCATGGCATCTTGGCATTATTAAAATGCTGCTCAGCTAAAGTTCTAAAACTCAAAAGCCTGGGCCAAGTATATTGAGGGTCTCAAATAGACAATAATACTAGAAACACATTTGGCAATGGCTTGATGCTGCCTAACCACCAGATGAGAGCCCTGTTGAAGGTTTTCTCTAGGCTGTTTCCATATCACAAATTGGAAGTTGTACCCACATCTTGTTTTGATTGAACCTGTGAGCCTGTTTTCTTTCATTCTCTCAACCATTCTAACAGGAATCTAGAATAAGAGTAATTCTGAACCCTAAAACTAACAGTGTGAGACCCTCCAGAATGGAAGCCGAGCACCAGCTGCCCCATTTTCCAACTTCATGCTACATAAAGCAGAGAAGAGAGGCAGGTGGAGTTGATGAGGTATAGCATAGTAACCCAAGGCTTCAAAATGTGTGCCAGATGAAAAGGCAATTGGAGTGGGCTTCTAAGTACCAGCATAATCTTGTAGTTCTGGCAAAAGTTTGTGAGTGAAAGATAGCCCAGTCCCAGATGGTTTGCCTGCAGTCTGTGGCTACATTGTAAAATCCTGTCATGGCAGAATCTGGTTCTCATAACTTTGTTCAAACTTCCGTAGGTAATGAATACCTTTCTAAACAGTAGTGGTTATTGTATACCGGTGAACTAATAATAAATATAGGAATATCTCCAGGGCAAGGATAGGCTGGAGAATGGGTCATGGGGAAATAATTTTTAAAATGGTTCTCCAGGACTAAGAGATTAAACCAGATGGCACTGTATTTGAAAAATGCAGGAGAACAAATTATAGCTATTTACATTTCTGCTCTGAAGGCAAAGCTTGTGTTTTCTGTAAAAGGGCTTCTTGCTAAGGACTATTAACTTGAGGGGAGATTTACCACCAAATGATAGTTTAATGGCCAGCGTCAAAACTGTGTTACTTTGCTGTGATTTCATGGAAAAAATAAATGTATCAGAGTAAAGAAACCTTAGTCATATTTTAGAAACTCAGGGCTTTCTCATGATATAAAACAGTGATGACATTTTAGGAAGAGAAACACTAACATGGATTTCCCTTTTAGAAACTATTCAGTTCAACAAATGTTTAATAAGCACTTGCTGGTTCATGACACTCTACTAAGTACCAAGGGGGTATAAAGAGAAATAAATATACCCCTTTATCTCAAAGCATTTGTAATTTTGCAAAGAATATTCCAACAGCTAAATTTTCTGCAGTATACGGTAAGAGAGAGTAACCATATATAAACGACCCACCTCACCCACATTTATAGTAGCTGATTTTTTATCCCTGCTTCAAAAGGACCTTTCTAGTTGAAAAAAGAAAACCCCACAAAATGATCTCTTAGAACTGCCAAACAACTTAGTATTAGACAAATATAATCAGCAGTGACGAGAAAACATGATGGACTGACTGATGAGGTGGAAAGATGTTTGATTGCTGGATGTGTGATAAGACAGTGAATCTGTATGCCTAGAAGCCAAATAGTGATTTCTCCAAAGGGTTGTTATACTTCTAAACTCCTAAGAAAAAGAAAATTGAAACATTAAAGACATTTTCAGTTTGAGCAAGGGAGTATTTGAGAACTCAAGGAGTTGAGTCTATTGACAGGACCTCATAGTTCTGGGGAAAGTTACAAGAAATAATAGCATTATGTAATGTAAGGAAGAGGAAGAAGAGATGGCCAGGGATGGAGTATAAGTAAAGATCCTTGGCGGAGGTGGCATTTAATTGCAGCTTCAAGAGAATGATTAGGTCAAGTCCTTGGGAAAGAATGACTGAGTCAGGGGGACCAGGGTGAGCAAACATGAATCTCTGAATTTGCTAGAAATCTTGTGTGGAGACATAATTTGTCTGTTGGGTTGGTAAGAGCTGAGGAAGCAAAGAGTTTGCAGCTAGTGCACTGAGTGTGCTCATTTGAAATTGATTGAATAAACAATGAAGGAAATGTAGGATGTAAAGAATAATGTGATAAAATTAGGGTTTTAGAAGTATAACTTGGATAGAGTAATGTGAAAGACAAATAGAGTACATGTGACAGTCAGTTAGACCAGAAAGGAGAACACAAGGACTTTATCTCAGCTTGTTTCCCACACATTAACTAGCATGTTGCTGAACACCTGGTACACCTTCCAAAAATACTTCATTCACTCAGTACTGAATTACAGAATGTTGTTGTTCAGTCACTAAGTTGCGTCTGACTCTGCAACCCCATGAACTGAAGCACGCCATGCTTCCCTGTCCTTTACTATCTCCCAGAGTTTGCTCAAACTCATGTCCATTGAGTCAGTGATGTCATCCATCCAACTCATCCTCTGTCGCCCCCTTCTCCTCCTGCTCTCAATCTTTCCCAGCATGAGGGTCTTTCCCAATAAATTGGCTCTTCACTTGAGGTGACCAAAGTATTGGAGCTTCAGCTTCAGCATCAATTTTTCCAATGCATATTAGTTGCCTTTAGGATCGACTGGTTTGATCTTGCTGTCCAAAGGACTCTCAAGTCTTCTCCAGCACCACAGCATCAATTCTTGGGCACTCAGCCTTCTTTAATTACAGCCTCAGTTCAGTTCAGTTCAGTTCAGTTGCTCAGTTGTGTTTTCTTTTTCTTTGCGACCCTGTGGACTGCAGCACACCAGGCTTCCCTGTCCATCACCAGCTCCCAGAGCTTGCTCAAACTCATGTCCATCGAGTCTGTGATGCCATCCAACCATCTCATCCTCTGCCATTGCCTTCTCCTCCTGCCTTCAATCTTTTCCAATATCAGGGTCTTTTCCAAGGAGTCAGTTCTTCACATCAGGTGGCCAAAGTATTGGAGTTTCAGCTTCAGCATCAGTCCTTCCAATGAACACCCAGGACTGATCTCCTTGCAGTCCAAGGGACTCTCAAGAGTCTTCTCCAACACCATAGTTCAAAAGCATCAATTCTTTGGCGCTCAGCTTTCTTTATAGTCTAACTCTCACATCTATACATGACTACTGAAAAAACCATAGCTTTGACTAGATAGACATTTGTTGCCAAAGTAATGTCTCTGCTTTTTAATATGCTGTCTAGGTTGGTCATAGCTTTTCTTCCAAAGGGCAAGCGACTTTTCATTTCCTGGCTGCAGTCACCATCTGCAGTGATTTTGGAGCCCAAGAAAATAAAGTCTGACACTGTTTCCATTGTTTCCTCATCTATTTGCCATGGCTATTAATTACAATTAATCTATTAGTTACAGAATGGCTACCACATATATGCATTTCTGGAGGATAAAGAAATGGAAACATACCATTGTTTCCTACAAACTTAAAATCTTTATTGATTGGTTATGAATTCAAAGGTTTTGAGGGTTATCCAAGGTTCAGTTGCCCAGGTGTTTTGAAATGGATATCAAAACACTCTCCAGGATATCAGTAGTCAGGACTAAACCTCAAGAATTAGTTAAACAAAAGATTATAAACTGTGTGAAACAAGCAAAATTGGCTCTCTTTTTATTTCTATATTGTTCTTGCTTTTTTTTTTTTTTTAATTGAGGTTGAAAGGATATCTAGGAAACCAGAATGGAAAATATTGGATCTGACTACAGGGGACAATCAGGAACCCTATGAAAGATGTGTGTGTTTCTTGAGGCAGGGTTGTATATTTCCAATGAATGAAAAAAAAAAAAAATCCCTGTCTTAGCCAGACTCCCTAAGCCAATGTCCAACTTGCTTCATAGACATTATCCAAATATGTATAATATAGACAATAGCTGCTTGACAGATAGGACTTTGGAATCAGGAAGAGACTTTGTGGTTGAACATATGATGGTAATCTTTATTTTCATAATGCTGAGCATGCCCACGGCTTGCCTTCATCCTAACCCCTGAGGAGAGAAATAACTGGATTCAAGCCAGTGGGTCAAGATCCAGAGTAGCACATATGCTTATTCCTGATGCAGGTAGGAGGTCCCAGAGAACAGCATATTCCATAAAACCTTGGGCAGCAGAGAGAGACGACCATATGCTCTTCTTACCACAACTACTTGGCATTTTCCACTCCCCTTCCCCCTGCAGGTGACTGACAATCAGAAGTTTAACATTTCTTCCAACAAAAAGCCACCACGAGCAATACAGCTCAGCTTGTTTTCCAGCAAGCACTGTCTGTTTCTGAGCCAATGTTTGGTGTTAGAAGTGACAAGTCAAACCAATGATGTTGTTTCCCTCTCCCTCAGTCACAATTTTTTTTTGTCACATCTTAATCCAGGGTGTTAGAAACAGGACTCTCATAGAATGAAAAAAAGAAAAAGTCTTGCTAAGGAATTCTGTCTCTTTTTTGCATATTCTCCCACTGAACATGTGTTCAGAGGAACTTCTCACCTCATCTGTAATCTATCTCAGCTATCACTTCATTTTAAGGAAAAAACCTTGATTTTTTTCATTTTTTTAGAGAACACACACAGTCTTGTAGGAAGTGAGAGAAGGAAGCAATCACAAATTCCAGTCAAGGATGCACTGAAACATACTAAGCTTGTTGTGGTCATTATCTTTACTGAGAAGAACTGAGAGAGCTGAGGTTTTACAGATCCTTAATCCTCAAGGAAAGATTTATCATAATAACTAATTTATGTTTGGACTAGGAAGCATGTATAAAAACCTCTGAAATGTATACCACAAGGATCATGACCAAAGAGCTTCTCTGCTTGATGAGAATTTGTGTGAGAATCTGGATACACGCTGTAAATTGAGAAGATGCACCATCACGAAAGCCCCCAAATTAAGGTTTCATTTAATTCAATGTTAAACATGGTTCACCCTATTGCCAATCACTCTGCCTATTTTTCTGTTCCATCTGTTTTTATCTCCACCAATAACATTATATAAAGAATATTGCCCTCAAAATACAATATCCTTTTGTACAGATTAATCAAATCTTTTAGAAATGAACATATATTAGCTTCTGCCACATCCAGCTTAGACTGAACTTGACCATCCTGGACAGCATGCCCATTACTCTGTAATAGCATTATGCCTATGACAGCAAACAAATCTACTGTTACTTCTTAAAAAGAAGAGAAAGCAGTGATTCTCCCTCTCCCCTCAGGATATTGTTTATCTTGGAATCATACTGCTGGGATTGGAAAGTCTACCTCCAATACATAGGCTTTTAGAAATACTGTTGATGTGATCACTATTGTAATGTCTGGATGTCCATCTAGAGACCTTGATTCTTTGCCTACAAATATGGTAGAACCATTATTGCCAGTAAATCCCAGTGCATAGATCTTCATTGAATTTTTTTTTCCCATAGAATTGAGGTTTCCTTCTGAAGTGTTTCAATTATGCTTGAGCCGTTTCACATGGAAAGATTCATAAAATTGTTTTTAAAGTCACTTAAAAAGATTTTTAAATGTCTTATCACTGCCCAAATGTAAAGGATAAAATGCATACAATGTAAAAATATGATTCTTTCTTAGTCTTCATTTTTTTGCTTAAAATTCTGTCTCTGTGAATTTTTCACTTTCCTCCAAACTAAATTCTATAACATATTTATCACATTTAAAGTCCTTGTCTTCTGATTCCAACATCTGAACTACTTCTACTGACTATTTTTTCTTTTTATTGTAAATCACCTTCTCCTGTTTCTTTGCCCATCACATAATTCTTGGTTTCATGCTGGACATTGTATATTAAAAAAAAAAATAGAATGAAACAAACATTAACTCCTTGAAAAGAGCATAACCTTTGTCTTCAGACTGCTAGTGTGAAAAGTTGAGTCAGTCGGATCAACTAATCTATAATTGAACTGGATTTGGAATTTGTTGGAACTTTTATTAAATTCAGTTTACCACCTGCTTCAAAGATTTGAGGGTAAGATCGGAGCTTTGCCTTCATCAGGGCTTAGGATTTCATTATTAGTGAGACTCTTGAGTTTCCTCTACATTCTACCATCAAGCTGTCAGCTCTTGAAATTGTTGGAGATCCTCCTGGTTTATGACACAGCCATCAGTCTTTTAGGCTTTTGTGCCTTGTGAAATCTCCCCATCATATGACCCTGCCACAAGGCTTCCACCTGCTATTTGGAAGACTAATGCCTTAACAAAAAATAAAAATGAAGCATTATACTTGATGAAGGCCCATGCTCCTTAAAGTAAGTCTCTATCAGATTTCTTGGCCCACCCACCACAGATTTGGGCACTCTAACCCTGTACACTTGATTGAAGTGCTATAGTAAAGAGTTGGCAGGTGAGAGTATTCTTGCTTGGGTTTGGATTTGCTCAGGATTCTGATCTATCATGTCATTCCATAGCTGGCCATGAAAAGACTGTTATGTACTGAGCTTGTTTCTCCTTGCCCCCATCTGTGGCAAGTTTCCTTCTTTTTCTACCGTGTCTTCAGAAGTGAAAGGAGTGGTGGTATTCTTTTCTCCTAGGAATCGCTTATCCCTTTCTGTTTGTTTTATTTAGATTTCTTTGCATCCTCAACTCTCCAATGACTTTTTTAGAAATAGGATTTTGTGACCTATCTAGTTTCATCTGATGGTCAGGGTGGGAGCAGCAGTCTCTTAAAACATTCTCTATTCTAACTGGAAGCAGAAGTTATACATAAAAAATGGAAAGTTGTCTTTCTTGTTCCCCAGGTGCATCCATGAGTGTGTGTCTATAAACACACACACTTTATTCACTTATTCATTCATTTCTTTTTCTCTGTCATATGTATTTAACTTTTAAAACAAATGTTTAGCCTGCCATGAATATGCTCTATAATAGTCTCTTTCTTTCCCGATAGTATGTGTATATTTCCCTACCAATACAGGTGAAATTACTACATTTTTGAACATCTGTTTTCCATCATATAAGATGAATCATAATTTATCCAGGCAATTTCTTACTGATGGACATTTAGTCATTAAGTGTTTTAATATTATAAATACTATATTCATGACCAATCTTTAAAAACATATGCAGGGTTTTATAAGCATTTCTAAAGTTGAATTTCTAAAACTAAGATAATTACTTTGAAGGTGTTTCCTACTTCTAAAGCATGACATTAATTGAACACAATCTAATTTTTCCAAATGGCTCTGTGATGTCATTATGACTCTATCCCCCCTCTACTGTGAGGGATATCCCTCTACTGTGATTCCCTTATCATTTGTTGACAAGTGTTGGACTGTTTGACCAATAGACCATACTACATGAAAGCCAGAGATCACAATAACCCAAAGTATGCTCTATGGAATACTAGTGATATGAATATTCCATTAAAGGGGGTTCTGTGATCAAGTTAGATTGGGAAACCCAGTATACACTAGCTACACACCCTTCTTTCTTGGAGATTCAGAGTATATTTCAATATACTACAGACTTTGTGAAGCCATGAAGAGGAATGATGATCTTTTTAACATTATTTAACCTAGTGTTTTCCATACCTATTGATCAAGTAACTTCTCATTGCCTATTATATATTGACATACTATAAAAAGAATACATCAGACATACTGCTTTAAGTAATTATTTCCTTTAAAAATAAATCCAAATGTTCTGTTTCTTCTATCTCTTTCCTTGTGATTAGACTTTGAGCACTTTTCATAATGAGTTACCTATTTTTCCTAAACTCTGAGTCACCAAGTCCAGAAAGACTACTCCCCCTCAGAGATGAGAACATGTCCTACTTGTTAGAATTGTTTATAAACTAAAAATAAGTGAACTTTAAAATCAGAGGACCTGATGAGCTCTCCCGTGAGTCAATAAGGAGAACTCTAATACCTGAACTCTACCAAACTTATTCTGCCTTCCCACAACTCTTCTTTTCTTCTTTCATGTCAGTCATCTGTATTTTCCCATAAGTGAAGCATGATGTACTTGGTTATCCCCTGAATTCCTGATCTAGGCAGTTCTCTTGCTTATTAAAGTCTTAAATAGAATGCGTGTATCCAACAGAAGGAAAATTCAGTAGTCTTATTTGTAATAAGGTATCAGAGAAAGTTGTGGAATTAAACAAGTGAGACTATGTGCTAGGTAGTCAGCATTAACTGCTTAATCCCAGCTGTGATGCTAAGAAGTGCCCCTGAATCATCTTACTGACTTCACTCAACAATAGACCAAGAAAATACTATTTTTGTCCGAACAGATAAAGAACCGAGCACCAAGTGAAACTAAAAACAAATAAAAAACCCCAGTTCATTTAAAGTCACAAAGAGAAACAAAACAAACAAAAAAAAAAGTGGCAGGACTGAGATCTAAATTTGCCTAATTTCAAAGACTGTCTTTAACCACTATAATATTCTGTCTGCTGAAAGTATGTGAGTGTGAGAGAAAGACAGAGATGGAGAAGGAGAACAAAACTAGCCAAAGTGTCTTTCCTAATGTGTCAGATACTAGAATGAGAATCAGAGACTGGAGGCCAGACCAGCAGGGGTAGGATTTCCACTGTGAGCCATCCATCTGGATCCCATTCCATACATTGTCCCATTTCTCCTCTGGAGCTTCCATTGACATTATAGACTCAACGGTAGAAATCTGCACTGCAGATAAAGGCAATACAGAGTGTCTCTGAGCTAAGGGGAAAAAAGGTCCAGAGGGTTTCACACATAGAAATTTGGCTTGATTCCTAATGAATTTGGATTATGTGAATTCAACACTGTTTTCTCTGTGGATAACCAATCAATGCCAGTATAAAAGAAGGCTTAGGTTAATCTTCAGCTGCAATCACACTTGACAAAGCAAAGCACAGGTTTTCAAGGCTCAAAAAATATTAGGCCTACTTGGTCTAGTGTCATGATAACCATTTGTCACATGCAAAAAGCATATTTATTCAGCAAACATGTATTGGGCACTTCACTTTCAAGCACCATGTCAGTTGTCACAGTGCCTACACACACACTCAGTCACTGGAAAAAAGGAACTAACTGCTTGAGTGCTTCTGGGAAGATTATTTTTTTTTTAATGGAAGATTAAAGAAAATATTAAAATATGTAAAATATATATATATAATATAGAAAGTTAGTATACTACTAACTTTTGACATACAAATAAACATTAGCAGTAAGTAATTTAAATGGCATCAGTGAAATAAAATTTTACATTAGAAATCTCATATTGATCCAACAGATATTTGCTGAGCAATTCCTACATGCTAGATATGTGTTGGGTATGGGGAATATGGGAGATGTGTAGGACAATTTTCAACCCCAAATAGCTTACCACTCAGTGGGGAAGAAAGACCAAAAAAAAAAAAGATAACCACATAAGAGGTATAATAGTGGTATAAACAAACAAAAAAAAGTGAAAAAAAGTCCTAAAGAATTAACCTTTCTAAAAATGCATAAAAGCTAGTTGACATCTTATATTTAGTCTCTGAAAATGTTAGTAAAAATTGGAGAGATCACAGGTAACTGTCCTCTCTCGCTGCTGCTGCTGCTGCTAAGTCACTTCAGTCATGCCCCACTCTGTGTGACCCCATAGACAGCAGCCCACCAGGCTCTTCTGTCCCTGGGATTCTCAGGCAAGAATACTGGAGTGGGTTGCCATTTCCTTCTTCAATGAATGCATGCATGCTAAGTCACTTCAGTCATGTCTGACTCTGTGTGACCCTATGGACAGCAGCCCACCAGGCTCCTCTGTCTACGGGATTCTCTAGGCAAGAATACTGGCTGCTACTGCTGCTAAGTCGCTTCAGTCATGTCCAATTCTGTGTGACCCCATAGACAGCAGCCCACCAGGCTCCCCTGTCCCTGGGATTCTCCAGGAAAGATCACTGGAGTGGGTTGCCATTTCCTTCTCCAGTGCATAAAAGTGAAAAGTGAAAGTGAAGTCGCTCAGTCGTGTCCGACTCTTAGTGACCCCATGGACTACAGACGACCAGGCTCCTCCATCCATGGGATTTTCCAGGCAAGAGTACTGGAGTAGGGTGCCATTGGTGGGCCGTCATTTCCTTCTCCAAGGGTCCTCTCTTACCAAAGAGGAAATCAGGCACAGAGGGAGAAGGTAGGTTGCTGAGGAAAGTCCTTGACCCCCAGGCTAGCGCCTTAATCACCCTTTGTTAGAGATAGTCAAAGAAGGCACTTGTCCTCTGGTAGACTTCTCACCCAGGAAGTTGCTGTTTCTGATTTTCTACTGCACATCTTCTTAGGTTGGGGCGATCATTTGTGAGCAGGACCAAGTACTTACCTGAAATCAAAGGAAAATGAAAACAGTTAGAAATAAACAATTACAAAATATAACAGAGGGTACTTTCTTGAAAACTATTTTACATTAGAACAACCTGCAGAGTGGCAACTGCTGGCATTGACTGAAAACCTCCCCTCTTCTTGGCATAACTGGAATGAAAAAAGCAGCTGCTCTATTTCTGCCGTGTCACTGCTCAGAGGTTTGTTCATGTACCTCTTGTTTGTGTTGAACATATCTCTAGGTCACTAAGAGATACTATCTTTTCCAGGAATTAGTTTAGCTCTCTTTATTATTCATAAAATAAAGAAACCTGGAAAACCAATATCCAGCTGCTATTCAGTCTGAATCCCCTTTCGGTTTTAGTCATTAAACTATGAGATACAGAGACAAGAAAGTTGTAGAAACTAGATGGGAATCTTATTAAACAGGTTTGTGGATTTCAACCCCAAAACTCTACTTCTTAAAGTTTATCTGGAGAGGTTACTCAAAAAGAGAAAATATTCATTGTATTAAACAAACTTGAAAGAGAACTAGTTATAATAATAGTAAAAATCATGCAACCATCTTAAATATCAAATATTGGTAAGTTAGATCAAGTCTTAGAACATTTAAAAGCCATTAAAAATACTAATGAATAGCTCTATAATTTCATGGGAAATTGTTTAACATAAGGTTTGTTTTCTGACGTGATGGCCAATAAGCTAAAAATTTTGTAGACAATGTAACTACATGCTCTGAAAGTCACCTAGAAGTGAAAATATTACAAACACCCTTTTAGTGCTAGCTAAGCACCCAGGAAAGTAAGGAAAATCCTAAAGGGTCAAAACCAAAAATGTGACCAAAGAAGAGAAAGCATGGGGATTAGTCTGAGTGCCTGAAGTGAGTTTGAGGAATGGGATGCAGCTGGTAGTCTCTATAACATAAAAACTTGATTTTTAGTGTGCAGAAACCAACATCTTGAGTCTCAGCTATTTGAGGAATTTTGAATTAAGCTCTCTACATAAAACCATGGGGTCGCAAAGAGTCAGACACGACTGAGCGACTGAACTGACTGACTGATATAAAACCAATAATTTCAAAAGACTCTGACTTCAGTGAAAGGCTAGAATTGAAGGGAAAAAGTCAGCCCATCAAAAAAGGGACACTGGAAGTTTATGTATTATACAATGTCCTAAGCTCAAAAAAAAAAAAAAAAAACCTCTGAAAACTCATAATGAATCTGTCTTCACTTGTGTTTGGAGTTCAGTTCTTTTTAGAACTTTATTTGGCTGCATTGGGTCTTAGTTGTGGCATTCGGGATCCTGGTTGTGGCATGTGGGGTTTTTTTATTGTTGTTGCGGCACCCTGGGCTTCTCTTTAGCTGTGGCACGCAAGCTCAGTAGTTGGCATGGACTGAGTTGCCCTGCAGCAAGTGGGACCTTAGTTCTCTGACCGGGGATCAAACCTGTGTTCCTTGCATTACAAGGCAAATTCTTAACCACCAGACCACCAGGGAAGTCTCTGGAATTTGATTTTAATACCATCTGCTTGGTCCAGGAAATAGGAAGCTGCAACATGCACATACGCAAATGGTCTTGGGATCTTCTGCTTCTGATCATGCTGGAGGAGCCAAACTAGACTTGCCTATCTCCATGAAAGCTCAGAAAATTGGGCCAAATACACAAAACAGTTCTTTTCAAACAGTGAACACAAAGTAGTGTAGGCCTATGGTCCCTAATAGAAGGGAATAAAATGAGATAAACTTTTGATTCCTCTAACTTCTGCTTGTAGGCATTTCCTAGGCCACAGAGAAGGGAGAAAGAAAAAAAAAAAAACCCAAGCAGAACTCAACAGACTCAGTGATTGGAGTAGACTGAAATAGGGTTCAGGAAGGCTAAGGTGAAAGGAATTTGTGGGCTAGGGCACCAGAGAAGAGGAAACTACAGAGAAAGAGTTCCAGAAGTTTCCACAGGTGTCCCTCTGATTATGTTGCATGCGTGTGTGCATGTGTGCTCAGTAGTGTCCAACTCTTTTGCCAACCCACGGACCATAGCCCACCAGGGTGTTGCTAAATATCAAAGTGCACATGTGCAGGATGAAACTACATGAGACCAACCAAAGGAAAACCTGGGCATCAGAAGCTGGCCCATTCAGAGCGCATACAAGGCTGGGAAATAATACTGTTCTGAAAACTTAGAGGAGAGTAAGCATTAGACCCTGAGTGTACTTGGCAGCAACCCCATGAGACCACACCATACACCCTTTTGTGGGTGGAATAACTTAGCATCCCACTCCAGTACTGTTGCCTGGAAAATCCCATGGATGGAGGAGCCTGGTGGGCTACAGTCCATGGGGTCGCTAAGAGTCAGACACGACTGAGCGACTTCACTTTCACATTTCACTTTCATGCGTTGGAGAAGGAAATGGCAACCTACTCCAGCGTTCTTGCCTGGAGAATCCCAGGGACGGGGAAGCCTGGTGGGCTGCCGTCTGTGGGGTTGCACAGAGTCGGACACGACTGAAGCGACTTAGCAGCAGCAGCAGCAGAGTAAAAGTTGCTTTAGCCTATAAAGAATTTTTAAAATACAGTCCAGAAAAGTAATATGACCTGCAACTAATTAGCTGACTGTTAGAACAAAGTCCAGCACTCTTTAAAAGGAGACAAATAATCCAGATATCCAACAATGTATAATATTCACAATGTTGAGCATTCAGTCAACTCTAATAGAGTTAGAATTAAGCATGATAACAGGACCCATTTCCAGGAGAAAAAATCATTCTATAGAAACAGATCCAGAAATGACAAGAGATCATGGAATTGGTAGGCAAGGTCCTTAAAATAGCTGCCATAAGTATCCTCAGTGATCTAAAGGAAATTTGAACATAGTGAGGAGAGAGATAAAAAATATAAAGAAGAAACATAATTTTATAACTGAAAGTACATTATATTTAAATAAAATATGCACTAGGTGGGAGTAACAGCCAATTTTATACTAAAGAAATGATTATGAAACTAAAGTCAAAAGAGTAAAATTATTCAAACTATAAAGCAAAGAGAAAATAATGGAAGGAAAAAAGAAAGATTCTGTGACCTGTGAGACAGTAATGAGTCAACTAACCATGTATACTTAGAGTTCTAGAAGGGGGAACCTGCAAAAGAATGTTTTGGATTTTTTTTTTAGTTGATGAAAACTATAAAGCTAAAAATCCAGTTAACTCAATGAACTCTGTGGAGAATATATAAGGAAAACCACACTACAGCACATCAAAATTAAATCTCTAGGAACCTATGATATAAAGGAAAATCTTAAAAAGCATAAGAAAAAAGATACATTACCTAGAAAGGAATAAAGATAAATTATTAAGCAAAGAAAAGAGGATCATGTACGGGAAATTCCTCAAAAAAACTACTCTAAGTAAATTTAGGAATGTCATAGATAAATATAGAAAACTCATTTATATTTTTAAAAATTGGGAAAATGATTAGAAATAAAATTTAAAATACTGTTTACAAAGATCAGAAAACCCCCCTAAACAAAATGTTACCTAAAATCTCTGCTGAGAGAAATTTTTAAAACTCTAAATAAATAGAAAGACATGTTAAAGTCATTAATTGGAAGACTTGGTGTTGTTAAGATGTCAATTCTATTGAAATTTGTGTGTGTATTCCAAACAATCTCAATGAAAATCCAATCAGGCTTTATTATAGAAATTTAAAACATGATGTCAAAAGTTGTATCAAAATGCAAAGATCTAACATATGCAAAGAAACTTTTAAAATTAATAATAAAATTGGAGAACATGTACAATCTGATTTCAATAATTGCTGTAAAATTGTTGTGATCAAGATAGTGTGGTATTGACATACATGTGAATATACAGACCAATAAAACAGAATAAATGGTCAATTGTTTTTTGAAAGCCAAAGTAATTCAACAGCAACAAAAAAAACTATCTTTTCAACAAATATTTCTAGAAAAATATGACTATACAGGAAAATAATGAACCTTGAAAAATGAACTTGAATAAGATGAACTTACATTAGATATAAATCTGAAAATTTTTCAAAGGAAACATTCTTCTGTGTTTGAAATGTTAAAGCTTAAAAATTGTGAAAACAATTTGTCAAGAATAAAGTTTATTAACACAACAAATATCAGAATTAGACAAGAAGAACTTCAGATGATAGAAGGCAAAGGTTGTAATAAGATTAAAAAACACAATAGAAGGGACTGAAAAAAATATATATATATATACACTCATACACACACATGACCAGGCAGATATATAAAAAGAACCAAATAGAACTTCTGAAGTTAAAAAACAACAACAACAACAAAAAACAATGATTTTTAAAATTAATTGATTAACTGGAATGGAGAAGTGAACCAGAATATAGTTATAAAGACATTACCCTAGAAACAGTGAGTTAATGAGATAGCAACTACAGGGTAAAAAAATTAGACATGAAGGAGAAACAGAGAAAGCGAGAGTGAGATCACTAAAACTGTTGTTTTAATATTTCAGATTAACTAGAATGAGATCAGAAATTAAAGTGCCATATTTAGATAGAAAATAGACAAAAATCTCAGAAAAACTTTTAAATATGTATATTATCTGCAAAGAAAGACTTCTCATTATAAATAGACTATAAAGAAAATGGTGCTACAGAAAAATAACTTAACCTCAATATATATAACAGCTAGTGTAGTATTTAAAAGTGATAGCAAAATAAAGATGTTTTCAGACAAAGACTAGAAGAACTAGTAAGAGACTCCACTGAAGCAATTAGTAGAGACATTAACCCAGTAGGAAAAAAAATGGAATAAAAGAAACCTGCAGAGCAAAAAAAAAGTTTAAACATTCAAAAAATTTAAATAAATACTGACCATATTAGAAAGTAATAGCATTTATTTAGAAGTAGTAAAAACAAAGGTAGAATTAAATTCTGGTTTGTGGTGGCGGTTTAGCCACAAAGTCGTGTCTGACTCTTGTGAGCCTTTGGACTGTAGCTTGCCAGACTCCTCTGTCCATGGAATCCCAGGCAAGAGTATTCAAGTAGGTTGCAATTTCCTTCTCCAGGGGATCTTCCCTACCCAGGGATCAAACCTGAGTCTCCTGCATTGCAGGCAGATTCTCTACCAACTGAGCTACCAGGGAAGTCCTAATTTCTGGGTAACAACTGGTAAGACAGATGGGATGGGGGCAGAGCAGAGATGAGCAGAGTCAAAGAAACCTCATTTCCACAGGGGACATAAATACATGATTAATTTCAACTTTTTATGATCCATGTTAGATTTTTAACAATAATCATTGAAAAAGATAAAAATACATTGAATAACATCCAAGCCAGCAGACTAAAGAAACTAGAGACATAAGAAGAGCAAATGTTTAACTAGAAAGTACTGAATAAAATGGAAAAATTAAAAAGTGTGTCAAATCACAAAAACATAAGTTAAACTTGCCTATAAAGATAGACAACATACTGGATTAAAATTGCACAAATCAATCTAAAGCTCTTAATTTTTAAATTAAGGACATAAAGTGACTGAAAGTAGAAGAATATAAAGAGATTCTAACCAAAAGAAAGTTGGCACAGCACGATCACATGAAATAGACATTAAAGCAAAATTATTAGAAATAAAGAGGCTCACAACATGGGAAAAGTTACAATTCACCAGGAAAACTCAAATTTTCATACAACTAAGGGCATAGCCTCATAATAGGTATAAACAAACTTACAGAATTTTAAACCACAAAATTTTCATTGGTTTACACAAGTATAGTTGATTTTCAATGTTGTTAATTTCTGCTGTACAGTAAAGTAACTCAATTATACATATTTATATATATTGTTTTTCATATTCTTTTACACTGTAGTTTATCACGGGACATTGAATATGGTTCCTTGTGCTATACAGTAGGACCTTGTTGCTTGTCCATTCTATATATAATAGTTTGCATCTACTAATCCCAACCCCCTACTCCATCCTTCCCATATGCCCCCCTCCCAACCATGCAACTCCTTGACAACTGCAAGTCTGTTCTCTATGTCTATAAGTCTGTTTCATAAATAGGTTTGTTTGTGTCATATTTTAGATTTCATGTGTAAGTGATATCATATAGTATTTGTCTTTCTATTTCTGACTGACTTTACTTAGTGTGATAACCTCTGGTTCCATCCATATTGCTGCAAATGGCATTATTCCATTCTTCTTTATGGCCAAGTAACATTCCATTGTGTCTATGTACAACATCCTATTTATCTGTTTATCTGTCGATGGATGTTTCGGTTGTTTCCATGTCTTGGCTGTTGTGAATCATGCCACTGTGACCATTAGAGTGAGTGTATCTTTTTGAATTAGAGTTTCCTCCAGATATGTGCTCAGGAATGGGATTGCTGGATCATATTTGTTGTTGTTGTTTTTCAGTCACTAAGTCATGTCTGACTCTTTGCAACCTCATGGACTGCAGCACTTCAGGCTTCCCTGTCCTTCACTATGTCCCCAAGTTTGCTCAAATTCATATCCATTGAGTTGGTGATGCCACCCAGCCATCTCATCTTCTGTTGTCCCCTTCTCCTCCAGTCTTCAATCTTTTCCAGCATCAGGATCTCTTCCAATGAGTTGGCTCTTCACATCAGGTAGCCAAAGTATTGGCGCTTCAGCATCAATACTTCCAATCAATATTCAGGGTTGATTTTCTTTAAGTTTGACTGGTTTGATCTCCTTGCTGTCCAAGGGACTCTCAAGAGTCTTCTCCAGCACCACAATTTGAAAGCATCACTTCTTCAGCACTCAGACTTCTTTATGATCCAATTCTTACATCCGTACGTGACTACTGGACAAATCATAGCTTTGACTCTGTGGACCTTTGTCGACAAAGTGATGGCTCTGCTTTTTAATACTCTGTCTAGTAATACTCATAACTTTTCTTCCAAGGAACAAGCATCTTTTAATTTCATGGCTGCAGTGACTGTCCACAAGGATTTTGGAGCCCCAGAAAATAAAATCTGTCCCTGTTTCCATTTTTTTTCCCCATCTCTTTGCCATGAAATAATGGGACTGAAATGATGACCTAAGTTTTTTTAATGTTGAATTTCAAGCTAGCTTTTTCACTCTCCTTTTTCACCCTAATCAACAGTCTCTTTAGTTCTTTGCTTTCTGCCATTAGAGTGGAAAAATCTGCATATCTGAGGTTGTTGATATTTCTCCCAGCAATCTTGATTCCAGCTTGTTCTTCATCCAGCCTGGCATTTTGCATGATATACTCTGCATAGAGGTTAAATAAGCAGGGTGACAATATAAAGCCTTGATGTACTCCTTTCCCAATTTGGAACCAGTCTGTTGTTCTCTGTCTCGTTCTGTTAGTTCTTAACCTCATTTGGTGGCTCTATTTTTTGTTGTTGAGGAACCTCCCTACTGTTTTCCATAGTAGCTACACTAGATTACATTCCAGCTAACAGTGTGGGAGATAAAACCACAATCTTGATGGAAGATTATTGTTTTCTGGTTAATTTCCACCTGAAACACATAAAAATTTAAAGAAACATATAAAGATTAGGGCTTCCCCTGTAGCTCAGCAGTAAAGAATCTTCCTGCAATCCAGGAGCTACAGGAGACACAGGTTTGATCCCTGGGTCAGGAAGATCCCCTGCAGAAGGGCATGGCAACCCACTCCGGTATTCTGGCCTGGAGAATCCCATGGACAGAGGAGCCTGGTGGGCTACAGTCCATGGGGTTGCAAAGAGACACGACTGAAATGACTTAGCACGCATGCATGTAAATATCTGAAGAATACGTTTAGCAAGCTTGATGAAATGAGCACACAGAGAACCCATCGCCTCAATTAGATAATAGATATCTTCTTTAAGAATACACAGTTACTTAAAAAGTGATCCATCCCCTAAACATAAAATAAATCATAATAAATACTAAACAATTGATATCATACTCATCAATTTAATTAGAAAAAATTATTAAGCAATTATTTAAAATAGCATTAAAATTTTAATATTTGAACAGAAACTAAAAATAGGTCAAAGAAGAAAGAATAATAGAAATGTTTAGATAATTAGAGATATTAAGTAGTAAAAATGCTATGTATTGAATTGTAAACCTTTAAGAAAAACTAATGACTGAAATTTTCATATTATGAAAAATGGACATAAAAAATAAGCTAACAGAAGAGCTAGTATAATAGGAAAATAAGAAAAAATTTTTTAATAGCTGATAAATTAAAAATGAAATGGGACAAAAAGTCAATAGTTGGTCTTTGAAAAGACTTATAGTAAGCCATACATACTTCTAGGAAAGTTAATCCAGAAAAGAAATAGACAATATATAGAGATTAAAAAGAAATACAAAATATTACTTATAGCTTGAGGTCAATAGTTTCCAAGGTCCTCGATTACAAGATCAATTTCTTTAAAAATATTATTTATCAAACCTGATTCAAAAGAAAAACAGAAAAGCTGAATGATCATTAAAAATCCTAATATACAATGAAAGATCTTAACCACTAACGAAAATGGAATTAATAGTTAAAACTATTTCTTTTCCCCATCCCCAAACCCTTCTATTCATACCAAGTGAGTTTTTCAGGTAAGTTTTGACTGGATGTTCAAGGAACAGATAATATCACTGAACACTTCCAGTTTATATTCAAAGCTAATATAAGCTAGAAGTCAAAATCAGACAAGTACTGGAAGAAAGAAAAATCACTGGCCATCTCACAAGTGAACATAGATTGGTAATCTGAATTAAAACAAATTAAAACTGTCAGTGAGGTTTGAAAAGATGTCTCAAAAATTAAAAAAGCAAGTCACAGACTTGGAAATTTATTTGAATTTCATCTAACCAACCAAGCATTATTATCTAGAATAATAGATACGAAATAATTATACAAAATGTACAATTGTACAAATATGTACAAATAATACATAATGTATATAATAGTACATTTACATTTAATTTAATAACTATGAAATGTACAATGTATGATAGGTACAAATAATACATAATTGTACATAATAGTACATTTACATTTAATTTAATAATTGTATGAAATGTACAATTGTACAAATATGTACAGAGAGTACATGATAATTGTACATAATTTGTACATAATAATGTACAAATAATTGTACAAAAATGTACAAATTAGCAACAATAAGAGACAAGCTAACAGAAATGAAGTCCAATTGTACTGTGTGCAAAGGACTTCGGTGAATACTCAGCTTACAGAAGGGAAGGAGATGTCATCTCTGCCCCCACGATGCTCACAGTCTAGTGGAGGAATAAGAAACAATAAACAGGTAAACAAATAAATCAAGTTGAATATATTTTATTATGGATTGAATCATGTCAACCAGATTCATGTGTTTAAGTCCTAACTCCCAGTACTTCACAATATGAACTCATTCAGAAGTAGCATCATTGCTACTCCATCATGCTAATTAGCTAAGATAAAGTTATTAGGGTGGGCCCTACTCCAGTGTGACTGATGTCCTGATAAAAAGGGGAGACTTGGATACAGAGGCATACAGGTAGAATTATAATATATGTTAAGATGAAAACAGAACTGACAGTGTGATGCTTCTACAAGCCATAGAACTCCAGAGACTGTCAGCACACCACCAGAAACTAGGACAGAGGCAGGGAACACAGCCCTCAGCAAGAGCTTACCCTGCCAGCACCTTGATCTTGGACTTCTAGCCTCTAGAACTGTAAGACAGTGCAATTCTTCTGTTTAAGCCACTCAGGTACTTTGTCACAGCAGCTGTGACAAACTAATACACATTGATTTAAAGACAATAAGTGAGGAAATGTATTGGAGAACAGTGAAGACTCTTGCCTGGATAAATGGTCAAGGAAAATCTTCCAGAAAATGTCTTAGTTAAGCTGACATCGGAAGGAAAAGAAGGATGAAAACTTGCTGAGAGTTGGGGGCAGGACATCCCAGTGAGAGAGAACAACATAGCCCAACCAGCTAAGGTAGAGAAAAGCTTATTTACAACATATTAAAAGGAAATAGGGTTGTGGAGGCAGTGGCAGGAATTGATGATAGAATACAGGTTCTTGGGCCTTAGCCTTTTGAAGGATAAATGATGACCCAAAATAGAACACTCAAAGTCAAGTTTGTCCTCATCTATCTGGGGGTCTCCAAGGTCATGGACACCCTATAGGATCCCCTGACCACCCTCAGACAGAGATAACATGCCATCCTCAAGGTATTTTCCCCATAGGGAGTATGGTGAAAATACCACTTCCAGGGACAGGAGTATAGTATAATTGAAAGTCATTAGAATACCTCCAAGCCCCAGTCTACCCTCCGAAGTATCTTTACAACAGCTCTGGTATCTTTAGTGTCTATTTGAATATTCCTTGTACACTCACCACCTCAAAGTACAGTCCATTCTGTTTCTTAGCTCTAGCTTAAAAGTTCATTTCAACTAGGTAATACAAACACATGGCACAAAGGTTAAAAAGATAAAAAATATGTTTACAGTGAAAATTACATCTCTCTCCTCCCCTGCTCCCTTCAGAAGTTTCCCTTACAGAAGCAATCACTACTACCAGCAAAGTCTATGCATTGATAAACATACATGAATATTTTATTTTTGTAACATAATTAGAGCAATTATACACCCTCCTGCCTGGTATTTTTTCTCTCATAACTTCCATATCAGTAACTAGAGAACTATTCTTTTGTAACAGGTGTTATGTATAGTTTTCTTCTGTGGTTCTAATTTGTTGTTAAATTTTCTCTTTGACTGAATCGAACTTTCATCTCCTCATATTTTTCCTCGTTTGTCTGTTCTCTGAAGTCCTTGAAAATGGAGCTAATCTCACTTGTGCTCTACTTCCCGCTTGAAGTAAGGAAAGTTTCCCTGTACAGTAAGTCCCCTACACGCAAACCTTGAAGTTTCGAACTTTAAAAGATGCCAACATGTATCAGGCACTAGTGAAACTGCAGCTTGCTCTCCATCTCCTGTTGCTGACAATCCTTTAGCTCTACCGTCTCCCGCCTCCTGTCCCTCCTCCAGTCAGTAACTCTTCTTACCTGTTCACTCAATACCAGCCCCTGTGTGCCAGCTGTCATACAATACTTGTACTTTTCAAGGTAGTGCATTGTAAGACTAAAAATGTTTTCTTTATTTTTTGTGTTTGTATTATTTGTGTGAAAAATACCTATTACAGTACAGTACTATATGGTTGATTGTGTTCATTGCATACCTGGGCTAACATTGTTAGACTTATAAACAAATTGCACTTACAAGCACACTCTTGGAGTAAACTCCTTCATATGTAGGGGATTTACGGTACTATGTGGAGACTGATAGAGTACTCTGCTGCCATAAATAGCTATGAAAATGATGATGAATTCTGGAAGACACTATAGATATTGGTTAAGACAGGCTGTTTTCAAATCTGGACCGTACCACTTGCAGCTAAGGGATCGTGGACCAGTTACTCTAACTCTGTATCTCCTCAATTTCTTCAACTGGAAAATGGAAATAAAAATAGCACTCAAGAAGACATAGTTGTTGAGTAGATTAAATGATGTTTGTCAAATGTCTAGCACATGGTAAGAAATCAATCAATGCTAATTGCTGCTGTTATCTCCATCTTCCTTAGAGGATAAAGATCAACTTCCCAAGACCTCTTAAATGATGCTCAGAGAAAAAGACAACAATGAAAGGAAACCTCTGCTCTCAGCTAGCATCTCTGTCTCTTGAATGTTATCTCTGCAGGGGATAATTGTGTGTGGGTATATGCACATTGTTATTAAGGAAAGATGGCAATGCCAGGTTGCCCTTCAAAACTCTGGTAGCTTGTTTTCAGATCCAGTCCTTACTGACACCAAAGGCAGCTGACTTTGGTCTGTGTCAGGAGAGTGTCACTGGACTTGCAACTAACTTCCCACAGAACCGCCCTGCCCCCCACCATCTCAAACTAGGGGCATCTGCTCACACAGACAGCTACAAGCTCCAGGGACCAGAGAAATCATCTGAGGCCCTTGGGGCTATGGCAAGCCCTACACAAATGCACCCTATACTTGACTTTGCCAGAGTCTTTGCAGGCAGCAAGACAGGTTTCTGGCTCTGAAAAATGTGGGTTAGTCCCAGGTGGCCTTTAGGTGGGTTAGTTAATATTTCTGGGTGACTACACTAACTGGGTAGAGTTAGCGTAGTCACCCAGAAATACCCTTGTGTGCTTGCCAATCCTCAACTCAGCAGCATTGCAGGCAGCTTTGCTTTGACATCTAAAGTGAGCAGGCAACTTAAAACCTCAATGATGATCTAATGGTTTCTTGGAGATACACTTAGCAAGACAGCTCAAATCAATAAGATACTGCTAAATACCAGTGATTGTTTGAATGAATTTGTGGAGGTGCTGCCATGTAGAAAATGCACATTCATATTAATTACTGTTAAGAGATTTTCATCAGTAGCATTTAAATTTCAACATTTCTTGTCAAATTGGGATACTTATGTGCAGAATCCTAAATATAATATAGAAGCAGTGGTAAATGTTCTGTAAAGCCATTTATCTTCATAGACGAAGATAAAGCCATCTTTCTTCATAGAAGAAAAGTGGATATGTGGCCACATATGCCAAGCTCTAAATACTTTACAAATAATACAATTAACTCTCACAATAACACCATGAGGTACTATTTTTTTTTAATCTCTGTGTTACATATAAATAAACTCAGGTACAGAAGGGATAAAGGACTAAAAATCAAAGTCCTTTTATGTGAAGCGTGATGGATCCAAGATTTGAACCCAAGCTGACTTTCTCTCGACTCCACATGCTTTACTGCTGATTGTAACATCTTCTCCCACATGACTGCAAACTTGTAAATGTCTAGTTTTCAAATTCTAATCTAATACTAAGGGAACATGGGGCTTAGATCCAGATGAGTCTGGGTTAGTATCCTGACTCCACACTTACTAGCTGTGTGAAGGTGAACTCCTAAGCCTGTTTCTTTATCTGCAAAACATTAGCACCAATGAATCCCACACGATTAGATAATACAGGCAGAATGCATGGTAAGATGGTGTTTCCAGGCCTAGCCTGTTCCATAAACTCCAGTTTACTCACTTGACTTATTTCTGGAATGATATATATAACACTGTGGTAAACACCAGTCAAAAATTATCAGCAAAGGCTGTTCAACATGGTTCACATTTTTATCACACACATAATGCAGACTGGACATTACTGAGTCAGGAGGTACATGCTGCTGTGAGACCATATAAAGGGGACTTTTTCATCTAACTTTTTATTTTATATTGCAGTATAGCCAATTAACAATGCTGTGATAGTTTCAGGTAGACAGGCAAAGGACTCAGTCATACATACACATGTATCCATTCTCCCCCAAACTTCCCTCCTAAGGGGACTTTGAGCAGACCAAAAAAGGTTTCCCTGAAGAGAAGAAGAACACTTGTAACTTCATCATTCATAGAAGTAGCTATTTAGCCCAACAGATTTAATTGTCTCTATGCATGGTCATGGGTGTAGGATTGGGTGTTCTTTTTGCTGTGAATCTGAGCACTGGCACTCAGGAGGCCATCAGAGAAGAGTAGGCTGGTTCAGGGACTATGTTAGAAATTTGATCTCTACCTCCCCATGAATCCTGCAGGGACAGTGCTGGAGAAACCTCAGTGTGACTTTCTCTGGGATAGTCTGTAGCACACAAGAGCTGCTCAGTACATACTAGTGAAAAGTATAAAGAACAAATACAAAGTGCAGAGGGGAAATTCTGGCATTTACAGAGTACCTCACTTTATTCAGAGTTCTTTCTCTTTATCAGTAAGGCAGAGCTCAGTGTAAACTACCACGTTTGAATGATTCCACTATAGGCTGCCTGATCTTGAGCAAGTTCTCTCTTTATGTTGCTTAGTTTCAGTTCAGTTCAGTCGCTCAGTCGCGTCCGACTCTGTGACCCCAGGAATTGCAGCACCCAGGCCTCCTTGTCCATCAGTTTACTCCTCTTAAAAATAGATTATCAGTTCAGTTGCTCAGTCGTGTCCATGTCTGAGTGTGGCCCCATGGACTGCAGCAAGCCAGGCTTCCCTGTCTATTACCAACTCCCAGAGCTCGCTCAAACTCATGTCCAACGAGTCTGTGATACCATTCAACCATCTCATCCTCTGTCATCCCCTTCTCCTGCCTTCAATCTTTCCCAGAATCAGGGTGTTTTCCAAAGAATCAGGTCTTCAAATAAGGTGGCCAAATTATTGGAGTTTCAGCTTCAATCCTTCCAGTGAATATTCAGGACTGATTTTCTTTAAGATTGACTGGTTTGGAATTGAAAGAGACAGATGTACCCCAATGTTCATTGCAGCACTGTTTATAATAGCCAGGACATGGAAACAACCTAGATGTCCATCAGCAGATGAATGGATAAGAAAGCTGTGGCACATATACACAATGGAGTATTACTCAGCCATTAAAAAGAATAAATTTGAATCAGTTCTAATGAGATGGATGAAACTGGAGCCGATTATACAGAGTGAAGTAAGCCAGAAAGAAAAACACCAATACAGTATACTGACACATGTATATGGAATTTAGAAAGATGGTAATGATGACCCTGTATGCGAGACAGCAAAAGAGACACAGATGTATAGAACGGACTTTTGGACTCTGAGGGAGAGGGAAAGGGTGGGATGATTTGGGAGAATGGCATTGAAACATGTATACTATCATGTAAGAAACGAAGGGCCAGTCTATGTTTGATACAGGATACAGGATGCTTGGGGCTGGTGCATGGGGATGATCCATAGAGATGATATGGGGTGGGAGGTGGGAGGGGGATTCAGGATTGGGAGCTCGTATACACCCGTAGTGGATTCATGTCAATATATGGCAAAACCAATACAGTATTGTATAGTAAAATAAACTAAAAATAAAATTAAAAAAAAAAAAGATTGACTGGTTTGATCTCCTTGGAAGAAAAGCTATGACCAAACTAGACAGCATATTAAAAAGCAGCCTTTACTTTGCCAACAAAGGTCTGTCTAGTCAAAGCTATGGTTTTTCCAGTAGTCATGTATGAATGTGAGAATTGGACTATAAAGAAAGCTGAACAAGGAAGAATTGATGTTTTTGAACTGTGTTTGTTGGAGAAGACGCTTAAAAGTCCCTTGGACTGCAAGGAGATCAAAAATAGATTATGGTGATAATTAAATAAGATAGTGTGTAAAACACTTAGCACAGTGTTAGCATATGGTAATCTTCACCACTTTGTTAATGGAGTGGTCCATGGCAGATGATGTATTTTTTTTTAATCCATGTAGCACAACTAAAATGGTTGGTCACAGCATTCTCCTTTTACATAAAAGGAATACCTGAGGTTCAGAGGTCTAAAACTACACAGCTAGTCAAACCCAGGTCATCAGGATCCAAACCCAGCAACCCAGGTGAACCAGCACAAGCCTTTAGAGCAGGCTGGTGCCACTGGGAACTCATCAAATAAAAACCCTGCTCAGGGAGCAGGCTCAGAAGCGTGAGGTCAGCTGAAACTAGTTCCTTCTATCTAAGCAAGCGCAGAGCACACTTTAAAATGTCGAGCCCTAGTTGTTTCCCCTCCTTCCCTTTTCTGGAATGGGGTGAAGGATGCAGAATTGTGGAGCTGGAAAGAGACAGATTTCACTCCCATGAGCTCAGCAGGGAAAAGGTGAGACACCAGGCAAAGGCGTCCCCCTCTCACAAGACGATGCTACCCTGAGTGTGAGGTGGTGAGCAACGCATGTTCAATTCATTCCCCCATAGTTTACCATCTAATGGGACTCACAGAGGCTGAAAGTCTAAACTCACGCTGCCCCCTAACGTGTGAATGCCACATCCAGAAGGCTGCAGCTGGGAGAGTAGAGATGATGTTGCCTGAGCAGCTGACGAAAAGCAGGAAGAGAGGGGAAGGACTCCGTACAGCAGCGGGCTCTGTGTGAATTCAGTGTGTCACTAGCTCTGTGTTTTATCTATGCCAAGGATTCTCAGCACTAGTGATTTTGTGAGCTGAATAATCCTTCCTTTGAGAGATTGTTCTTTGCATCCATTGTAAATGTTTAGCACTATCTCAGGGATAGTGCTAAAAAGATATTTTACTGATATTTTTTCATTTAGATACCAGTTAAAATCTTCAGGCGTGACAACCAAAGATGCCTCTGGACATTGGCAGAAGTCTTCTACAAAACTGCCCCCATTTGAGAATTAGTACTTGACATCTGACTTGCAAACGGACCATGGCTGTGGGTTTGGCATACTCCTGACTTCATTTAAGGGCGCAGCCAAGAGTTCATGGCCTGACTGTGCCTAAAGAAAAAGTCCTGCATCACTGGGAGAGATATTTTTGTTCTCTTTGCAAATTGAGGCAAATCAGGAAGCATTTGGCTCATCCTCTTGTCTCCTGTGAAAGGAAGCAGTCATGAGGCACTTAGCTTCCTCAGCTTATTTTCAGCTTTCTAAGGCCCACCTATATTTTTAGGAAATAGTTTCTCAGCACCTGATATACAGTGGTATGAATCATGTCCAGAGAGGTGAACTGAAGGAAAAAGTTGTTGCAGAAATCCCTGCCATGCCTCCACCTCCACACACAGGGCTGGGGAACAGCAGCAGATCAGTAACAAGCTAGCAGATGTTCATCTTGAAAATCATACTTAGCTCTATCCCACAAGTATTTCTTGGCCCAATTTCTTGTATTAGGCATTGTGCCAGATAAAGTGGAAGGTGCTGAGATGAAAGAAGCATTGCCCCCAGATTCAAAGTTTCTAATCTATTTGGAAGGACCACATGGGCTACATATCTTCTAAATTCAAGACCTGCAGTTTGAATCCAGATTTGGATTCTATCTGATCACCTTGTAGACTTGGGGTATGCATTATTTCAGGGGCCAGAATGTGAACAATGTGAATATGTGGGCTCTTTCTAGACATTGATTTGCATTAGATCTTCTGTCTTTTTTGTCTGGATCCTTGGTTTGGAAAAACAAGGGTTCAGGAGAACAGAGTAGTCATTTATTCACTCAATACATATTTATTGATCACAATTATATTCAAGACTGTGCTACCCTGAGTGTGAGGTGGTGAGCAAAGCTTGTTCCATTCATTCTCCCATAGTTTACCGTCTAATGGGGAAGACAGACATTAGGCAGAAATGTCACAAAATAATGTGTATTCACCATTAATAATAGCTACAATAGAAAAGATCAAGTATACCCCTGTGTCTGAGCCTGGTTACCGTCTGAGATGATGGGGAAGGTGTTAAAAGCAGTGGTGTTAAGCAGGGGCTGTTAACATGAAGGGCTTTGTGAGATGAGGTATAAGCAGGGTGACTGCAGGACCAGTGAGACAGGGAAGTGACGAGTTGCATTTCTGTAGAGGAAACAGTACCATGTTAGTTCCTGGTGGGGTTTGTGGTTAGGAAGTTCCCTGGGCAGGGAATGTGTTCACAAAGCGGATCCTGGGGTTAGAGTGGTGGTTAAATACATCTCAGTGGATTCCTGGGCCCCAGAATTCAAGGAGGAGGGGGCCAGAATTGTACAAGTTCCTGTGAAACTCCCCCAAGGATTCCTGGAAGTAACTCTTGGACATTCTGACCTAGGGCTGACCATGGCTTTACAGTGTGAAAGTGGAACCAAGTCTTCAAACTACATCACAAAGTTATTTAATAAGAGGCGAAGGAAAGGCCTGGGCTCTGAGGGCCTTGTAGCAGAGGGCCCTCCAGATGACAGGGAAGTTTTGAAGATTCCTGAAAGAGGAAAGGCTTTACCTGAGCCTGGAAATATGAATATTTTAAAAGTATTTCTTAAACTGATGTCATCATTCCCAAATATTATCTGGGAAGTATTTTCTGCTCAGACTGAAGAACTACTGAGATTCAAAGGGGAATGGCCTCTCTCTACAGAACACAGTGGAGGGAAAAAAGAAGCCAGTTGTATTAGGAACCTAATTAAATATGTGGGCTACACCATTTCAGTCATGTCCAACTCTCTGCGAACCCATGGATTGTAACCCACCAGGTTCCTCTGTTTATGGGATTCTCCAGGCAAGAATACAGGAGTGGGTAGCCATCCCCTTCTCCAGGGGATCTTCCCAATTCATGGGTCTCCTGTGTTTCAGGCAAATTCTTTACCCTCTGAGCTACCAGGGAAACCTAAATGGAGGTTACTAAGTGAGATCCAAGAGTCTCCTCTGGAAGGAATATACTGCCTATAATTTATCAACCTACAAATATTTATCTGGTATGTACTTGTGCAAACCAAGAGTAATGAGAACTTTAGATCACAGTGCTAACCATGGATCAAATCCCAGCCTTACCATGTTTTAGCCATGTGATAAAGGGCAAGTTTATTAACTTCTCTACTTTTTAATTTTCTCATATATGAAATAGGAATAATAATATCCACGTGTAGAAGCATGCTTGGCATATAGCAAATACTATACAGTTGTTACTATTATCTTTTTAATTTTTAATCATCACCATTATTGTAATAGTCCAGACTATATTACAGGAATCCATTCAGTCCTCATAAAATACACAGTTTTATTGTTTCCATTTGTTTACAAAACAAGAAAACTGAGGCCTGGAAAGATGAAGCAGTTAACTCACTTAGCTACTGAATTGCAAGTTAGTATTTCAATCCAGGGTGTTGGGCTCCAAGTTCATACTCCCAACCACTACCCTGCAATGACAGGACTATAAAAAGTAAGGTACATGAAGCACCAAGATTTTTGACACTCAATAAATGACAGTAATTGTCATTTTTATCCTTATCACTGGTGTATGATTTCCTTCTTAAATGAGATAGTGGATATACAGTCTTTGGTTCAATAAGTGGCACACATTTAGTGTTTCAACTCAAAAGGCTTTATTCCAGCTGGCAAGGAGTGAGGTTCAAATTCCTAATCAGTAAGCTTTGCATCTTGAATGGAGGAGAATTATGGGTGAACCCTGAAAAGGATAAGCCTGCAATGCAGAAGATATGGGTCTAATTCCTGAGTCAGGAAGATCCCCTGGAAAAGGGAATGGCTACCCACTCTAGTATTCTTGCCTGCAGAATTCCATGGACAGAGGAGCCTGATGGGCTACAGTCCATGGGGTCGCAAAGAGTAAGACACAACTGAGCAACTAACATGTTCACTTTTCACCATTAGTTGTAAGGGAAAAAGAAAATTATTTTCTCCCAGGTGCTAAGAAACTGAGAACTCCAAATCCTATTAGGTTGCAAAAAGCTGTGAACTCCAGAACTTTCTGATTTGTGCCCTATTTTCCCATTTGACCATTCTCATCCCCAATGTATGTGTTTTTTCACAAGCATCAGACAGCCAGCACTCATGAATTGCTTAATTCAAACTGTAATTGGGCACCTGAATCCAGCCATGCATTGATTTTTAGGCACATACTGAAAGTCGTGTTCAGAATTAGAAGAACCCTTCATCCCTTAAATAAGCACTTTTTACAGCAATGTCAGCAAAGCAAACATCAGCTTTAATTAACAGTGACTTTGAAATGTGTAATGTTTTCCATTAGATCTGAAGGGGGTTGGAAGGAGGAGGGGAAAGGATAGCACATGTCGTCGCCACGTGTCCAGAGAGAAAAGGAGATAATCCAGAACGTAGAAGTAGACCCCAGTTTGCTTTAAAATAGAGGGGAAATGTTTAGAAACCTCAGTGGCTAATGGTGGAGATGGTTAAACAGATGACTCATCTCCCAGAGTGCCCCATCATGCATGGTCAGTGGGCAGCTACATTATCGGTGCTGTGGGCGTCTCGGCTTTAAGGAAATTGTTCTGAGCATGAGGACTTTTCTCATTCATTTGATGTACCTTTATAAAACACAAATTGAAAAAAAAAATCAGCTCTTATTACTGTTTAACATTCTTTGATGAATCTCCATTTCACTGATAATAAAATGTAGACTTTCCCTTACCTCCTGTATTAATTTCCTAGGGTTACCATGGCAAATTCCCAGTTTTGGTGGCCTTTACCTATAGAAACATATTCTTTCATGGTTCTAGAGCCTAGTTGCCCAAAATCAAGGTGTCAAGGTCTTGGGAAAGATCCTTCCTTGCTTCTTCTCGAGCGTCCAGTGATGGCCAGTGATCCCGAACATCCCTTGCCTTCTAGATGCAGGACTGTACTCTCTGCCTTTGTCTTCATGTGACCCTCTTCTTTGTGTGTCTCTCAGTCTGTCTGTTTTCTTTTCTTCAAGGATAACACCCACTGGAATAGGGCCCATCCTACTTGTGATGTTGTTGTTCAGTCACTAAAGTCATGTCTCTTTGCAACCTCATAAACTGCTGCACACCAGCCTTCCCTGTCCTTTACTATCTCCTGGAATTTGCTCAGATTCATGTCCATTGATTCAGTGATGCCATGCAACCAACTCATCCTCTGTCATCCCCTTCTCCTCCTTCCCTCAATCTTTCCCAGCATCAGGGTCTTTTTCAGTGAGTCAGCTCTTCACATCAGGTGGCCAAAGTATTAGAGTTTCAGCATCAACCCTTCCAATGCATGTTTAGGGTTTATTTCCTTTAGGATTGATTTGTTCTCCTTGTTTCCAAGGACCTCTCAAGGGTCTTCTCTAGTACTCACACAACTTCATTGTAACCAATTACATCTGCAAAGACCCTGTTTCCAGTAAGGCCACATCTGGGGTCCTGGGAGGACCTGAATTTTAGGGAAACCCTTCAACCCAGTTCATACTTCATCCCACTCTCCACATTTACCAACTGAGACTCAGCCATAGTAGCCGCCTCTCAATTCTCTGAATATGTCAAACTCTCCCACCCTTTGAACTTCTGAGTACTCTCAGCCCAGAATGCTCCCTGCCTGCCATCTCTTCACCTGACTGGCTCCTTCACACCCTCACATCTCAATTTAAATGTCACCTCCTCTGAGAAACCTGCCCTTACCCACCTGTCTAAGCTCCCTGATCCCATCAACTAATTTCAGTCACTATATATGTTTCTTTTCTTGTATTGTTATTTAGTATCACGCCAGTGCTCTGTCTCTGTATTTTCTTAGCCTTCTCACTGAAAGTCAGCTTGTCCACAACTAACTTGTCCCCTCTGAGCTTGTTCTCCCAGAACCAATCACGCCCCTGTCACCAGATCACGTACCAAATGGAGAGCTGATCATTAAAGAAACAACTTGGGTATCTATTCTGTGCAAGGCCAGGTGTTGAGGACTTGGGGGACATGGAATATGTGAAATATAATTTGTGCTTTCAAAGAACTTAGTCTGGGGGCACAATCAGATACCAAAAATTCTAAGATAGGATATATTAAGTTCAAGCAGAGAGGGACTCAAAAAGTACCACAGGAAAAACTCATTTTATCAAAGCTGGCAGTCTCAGGGGAACAGAGGGACACAGGTTGGAAGAGATTTAGAAAGTTGCTATCAGAGCAAAAGGGAGCTGGTATTGATGCAAAAAGTGAGAGTAATTCAGGATGCACGTACCTAAGGGAAACCCTCAGGGCATCAGGTGCATTTGCAGGCCTGGCCCAGGGAGCCATGTGGAGTAATGTGTGAGCCCAGCTGCTGCAGCAGACAAGGCAGTCAAGAAGAAGGCACAGCAGATGACGCCTTCCCAGCCCTGGCCTCCAGGGTCCTGGTTCCTAGGCCTCCAGGGGCCCGGAAGCCATACGTGTTTAATGAGTCTGACACACACTGGAGACTCAGGGTGAGTTCTGCTCCCCACCCTTGGGTGCCCCTCGCAGCTGGGGTAGGTCCCCCATGATGGTTTTCTTTAGATTTCTTTCTGCCCCCTCCCTCCCCTCCAGTTACCAACCTAGAATGTTTTGTTTAAGCCCCAGGTGAAATGAAATCCTGATGCTCCCAGAGTAAATGGCACTCAACTTTTAGTACACTAGACAGCTGGCTTAAAAGAGCTCCTATCCTCCCTTTTCTCCTACTCCTTCTGGACGCCCTTCTGGTCCCCCAGCTGCAGGTGGTGGTGCCTGGCTGAAGTGTTCATGTTCACGGTCTTCACTTCCTGTGAGAGTCTACAACAGACAACCTGTCAGAGAACAAGGTGATCCTTAATGTCCAGTGAATATAAAAATGTAGTTTCCTCTGCAGTCTGCCAGTCATAATCAAAGGTCCTTCTGGAGGAATTATATCATTCAGAAGGGCATGTGTAAACATGAAGCAAGACAACTTAGGTAACCCGGGGATACAGTAGTGGGCCTTGGATATGGTCTCCTGAGTTGTAGACAGGTCCTTTACTGTCTGAGCCACCAGGGAAGTCCAAATACGTTTACTCACCATTGCTCAGTTAAGTCATGTCTGACTGCGGCCCATGAATGGCAGCACGGCAGGTTTCCCTGTCCTTCACTCTCTCCCAGAGTTTGCTCAAACTCGTATCCACTGAGTCAGTGATGCCATCCAACTATCTGATCCTCTGTCACCCCCCTCTCCTCCTGCCCTCAATCTTTCCCAGCTTCAGGGTCTTTTCCAGTGAGTTGGCTCTTCACATCAGGTGGCTAAAGTATTGGAGCTTCAGCATCAGTCCTTCCAATGAATATTCAGGATTGATTGCCTTTAGGATTGACTGGTTTGATCGCCTTGCTGTCCAAGGGACCCTCAAGAGTCTTCTCCAGCACCACAGTTTGAAAGCATCAATTCTTTTTTTTTTAAATTAATTTGTTTATTTTAATTGAAGGCTAATTACTTTACAGTATTGTAGTGGCTTTTGCCATACATTGACATGAATCCGCCATGGGTGTACATGTGTTCCCCATCCTGAACCCCCCTCCCACCTGCCTCCACATCCCATCCCTCAGGATCATCCCAGTGCACCAGCCCTGAGTACCCTGTCTCATGCATTGAACCTGGACTGGCAATCTATTTAACATATGATAATATACATGTTTCAATGCTATTCTCTTAAATTATCCCATCCTCACCTTCTCTCACAGAGTCCAAAAGTCTGTTCTTTACATCTGTGTCTTTTTTGCTGTCTCACATATGGGGTCATTGTTACCATCTTTCTAAATTCCATTTATATGCATTAACATACTGTATCGGTGTTTGTCTTTCTGACGTACTTCACTATAATAGGCTCCAGTTTCATCCACCTCATTAGAACTGATTCAAATGCATTCTTTTTAATAGATGAGTAATATTCCACTGTGTATATGTAAACAGCTGAAAGCATCAATTCTTTGTTGCTCAACCTTCTTTATGGTCCAACTCTCACATCCGTACATGACTACTGGAAAAACTATAGATTTGACTATACGAACCTTTGTTGGCAAAGTGATGTCCCCACATTTTAATACACTGTCTAGGTTTGTCATAGCTTTTCTTCCAAGGAGCAAATATCTTTTAATTTCATGGCTGCAGTACCATCCACAATGATTTTGGAGCTCAAGAAAATAAACTTTTCTTGTTTCTATTTTTTCCCTATCTCTTTACTATGAAGTGATGGGACTCCATGCCATGTTGAGTTTTAAGCCAGCTTTTTAACTCTCCTCTTTCACCTTCATCAAGAGGCTTGTTAGAGGCTGTTTCTGTCATTAGGGTGGTATCAGCTACATATCTGAGGTCACTGATATTTCTCCCAACAATCTTGATTCCATCTTGCGCTTCATCCAGCCTGGCATTTCACATGATGTACCCTACAACTAAGTTAAATAAGCAGGGTGACAATATACAACCTTGATGTATTCTAATTCAAACTCCTAGTTTGAACCAGACAGGGAACAACAGACTGGTTCAAAATATTGTTTCTTGACCTGCATACAGGTTTCTCAGGAGGCAGGTAAGGCGGTCTGGTATTCCCATCTCTTTAAGAATTTTCCAATGTCTTGTGATCCACACAGTCAAAGTCTTTAGCATAGTCAATGAAGCAAGCAGAAGTATATGTTTTTCTGGAATTCCAGAATTCCAGAATATGTTTACTAGGGAATTCATTTAGGAGGTCCTGATTTTGGAGGCTGAAAGAGACAATACATGAAAAGTACTTCGCACCTCGGTTGCACACGGTAAACAACCAGTTAGTGTTAGCTACTATTACCCCTGTTATTACTGGTACTCTTCATGTTTTCGCATGTCTTGTGGAAGTGGAAACCTTCATAGCACCTAAGGGAAGACTGATCCCTCCTCAAACACTTGCTGCTGTGTCATCTGAAGGGAGTTGGAGAGGGAGTAAGGATGAAGAAGAGAGGAGAGAGATGCTATATAGACTGAAGGTGGCTGGAGGAGAGAGGTCCCAGGGAAAAGAGGGAGAAGTAGCCGCAGTGGGAGATAGAATGGGAAAGTTGACTATTTAAGGAGACTGTGGTGTGATGTGGATTAGATGGTGCCCCACATCTCTTTTCACTGGACTATACATCAGTTTTTAAGCTTCTAGAGTGGGTCTAATAGGGTTACTAGATGTGATGAGATTAGAAACTTGGTTCTGGGCTACAGAGGCCCAGGGACCATCAGTCACAACTGGGCTTAGAGATGAATACTTTGTTAATTTCCTAGAGGTGCCAGAACACATTACCATAAACTTAGGAACTTGACAAAAATGTGTCCCTTCACAGTTCTGGAGGTCAGAAGTCCAAAATCCTGCAGGGCCACAGTTCCTCGAGGGGTTCGAGGGAAGAATCAGTTATTCACCTCTTCCAGCTTTTGGTGGCTGTTGGCATTCCTCACTGGATGGCCTCCTCACCCTGTCCTCTGTCACTGTGGTCATATAACCTTCTGTATCTCAAATCTCCCTCTGCCTTTCTCTTATGAGGACACTTGTCATTAGATATAAGGCCCATCTTCATAATCTAGTATGATCTGCTCATCTTAAGATCTTAAGTGAATAACATCTGCAAAGACCTTTTTCTAAACAAGGAAACACTTGTGGGTTCCAGGAATCGTGATATAGGCCTGTCTTTGGGAGGCTCACTGTCCAGCCCACTGTATGTATCCTAGAGCTGAGCAAGGTTAGTTGACTTGCTAAGATCTTGGCAATAGCATGGAGAGGAGCCCAATGCAGAAATGTGAGGAACAGAGACAGAAAATGACTTAGCCAGGATAGTATGGTAGATACCAGAATAAAATCTTCTCTCCATACCAGTCTTCAGTGGTTTTACCCAAAGATATGAATAATATGGGTATTTTCTGTAATATTTAGAAGTTTTTTTTGGTCTGGGTAATAGAAACTTTAAGGAAGATTATTTTACTACTAGATAGCCAATCTGAGATTCAACACAAACCTTATTTTGTAATGAAGATTTAAAAGGATGGCTTGTAATCAGATAAAGGAATGGACTGGCCAGTATATCATGTCAATGTCAAAACAAAAAGGGGATGATTTCTGTATAACATAGATCCCCATCGTTACCATCAGTGAGAAACATTCTTCTGTTCATACACTCGCTTGTTTATTCTTTTAGCAAATATTGAGGCAGTGTGCTTAGGGCTAGGGAGACAATAGTGAACAAAATGAACACCCTCCTTGTATTTATGAGCTGCAAACAATATGGGAGAGACAGACAACAATCATAAAACACGGGAGTGCTCTTTTGAAATTTGGGAAATTGCTAGGAATGAAATAGAGTTCTGTGAGAAAGTCTATTGCTGAAGATGCTACTTTAGAGGAGTTAGAGAGGGTCTCTGTGAAATTGAGATGAGATTTGGAGAAGCCCTTTCTGCAAAGAGGCTAGAGAAGGCAATCCCTCCCAAACACAATGCCCTAAGGGGCCAGTGAGCTCGGCATGTTCTGGGAGAACACTTATGACCAGAACTTAGAGCTGGATGGGGAAGGTGAGTGGTATGAGACCGCAGGTGGCATTTTTCACTTTGTAGGCCTGGGAAAAGGTGTGAATGACATTCAAAGGATGATGAAGTGATTTATGTGTGTGTGCGTGCATGGGGGAAGGATCTAATTTGTGTTTTTCAAGATCTCTGTATGGAGGAAAGATTATGGGATGGTAAGAGGGAAGCATTTTCTTGGCAAAACTCTATTAGTCTTTGCCCTGCTTCATTCCACATTCCAAGGCCAAATTTGCCTATTACTCCAGGTGTTTCTTGACTTCCTACTTTAGCATTCCGTCCCCTATAATGAAAAGGACATCTTTTTTGGGTGATAGTTCTAAAAGGTCTTGTAGGTCTTCATAAAACAGTTCAACTTCAGTTTCTTCAGCGTTACTGGTTGGGGCATAGACTTGGATTACCACGATATTGAATGGTTTGCCTTGGAGACGAACAGAGATCATTCTGTCGTTTTTGAGATTGCATCCAAGTACTGCATTTCAAAATCTTTTGTTGACCATGATGGCTACTCCATTTCTTCTGAGGGATTCCTGCCCGCTGTAGTAAATATAATGGTCATCTGAGTTAAATTCACCCATTCTAGTCCATTTTAGTTTGCTGATTCCTAGAATGTCGATGTTCACCCTTGCCATCTCTTGTTTGACCACTTCCAATTTGCCTTGATTCATGGACCTGACATTCCAGGTTCCTATGCAATATTGCTCTTTACAGCATCGGACCTTGCTTCTATCACCAGTCACATCCACAACTGGGTATTGTTTTTGCTTTGGCTCCATCCTTTCATTCTTTCTGGAGTTATTTCTCCACTGATCTCCAGTAGCATATTGGACACCTAATGACCTGGGGAGTTCCTCTTTTGGTATCCTATCATTTGCCTTTTCATACTGTTCATGGGGTTCTCAAGGCAAGAATACTGAAGTGGCCTGCCATTCCCTTCTCCAGTGGACCACACTCTGTCAGACCTCTCCACAATGACCCACCCATCTTGGGTTGCCCCGCAGGCATGGCTTGGTTTCATTGAGTTAGACAAGGCTGTGGTCCTAGTGTGATTAGATTGACTAGTTTTCTGTGAGTATGATTTCAGTGTGTCTCCCCTCTGATGCCCTCTTGCAGCACCTACCATCTTACTTGGGTTTCTCTTACCTCTTCCAACAACACAAGAGAAGACTCTACACATGGACATCACCAGATGGTCAACACCAAAATCAGACTGATTATATTCTTTGCAGCCAAAGATGGAGAAGCTCTATACAGTCAACAAAAACAAGACTGGGAGCTGACTGTGGCTCGGATCACGAACTCCTTATTGCCAAATTCAGACTTAAATTGAAGAAAGTAGGGAAAACCACTAGACCATTCAGGTATGACCTAAATCAAATCCCTTATGACTATACAGTGGAAGTGAGAAATAGATTTAAGGGCCTAGATCTGATAGATAGAGTGCCTGATGAACTATGGACTGAGGTTCGTGACATTGTGCAGGAGACAGGGATCAAGACCATTCCCATGGACAAGAAATGCAAAAAATCAAACTGGCTGTCTGGGGAGGCCTTACAAATAGCTGTGAAAAGAAGAGAGGTGAAAAGCAGAGGAGAAAAGGAAAGATATAAGCATCTGAATGCAGAGTTCCAAAGAATAGCAAGAAGAGATAAGAAAGCCTTCTTCAGTGATCAATGCAAAGAAATAGAGGAAAACAACAGAATGGGAAAGACTAGAGATCTCTTTAAGAAACTTAGAGATATCAAGGGAACATTTCATGAAAAGATGGGCTTGATAAAGGACAGAAGTGGTATGGACCTAACAGAAGCAGAAGATATTAAGAAGAGGTGGCAAGAATACACAGAAGAACTGTACAAAGAAGATCTTCACGACCCAGATAATCACAATGGTGTGATCACTAATCTAGAGCCAGACATCTTGGAATGTGAAGTCAAGTGGGCCTTAGAAAGCATCACTATGAACAAAGCTAGTGGAGGTGATGGAATTACAGTTGAGCTGTTTCAAATCCTGAAAGATGATGCTGTGAAAGTGCTGCACTCAATATGCCAGCAAATTTGGAAAACTTAGCAGTGGCCACAGGACTGAAAAAGGTCAGTTTTCATTCCAATTCCAAAGAAAGACAATGCCAAAGAATGCTCAAACTACCACACAATTGCACTCATCACACATGCTAGTAAAGTAATGCTCAAAATTCTCCAAGCCAGGCTTCAGCAATACGTGAACCGTGAACTCCCTGAGTTCAGGGAGATCAAGCTGGTTTTAGAAAAGGCAGAGGAACCAGAGATCATACTGCCAACATCCACTGGATCATCAAAAAAGCAAGAGAGTTCCAGAAAAACATCTATTTCTGCTTTATTGACTATGCCAAAGCATTTGACTGTGTGGATCACAATACACTGTGGAAAATTCTGAAAGAGATGGGAATACCAGATCACCTAACCTGCCTCTTGAGAAATGTATGCAGGTCAGGAAGCAACAGTTAGAACTGGACATGGAATAACAGACTGGTTCCAAATAGGAAAAGGAGTATGTCAAGGCTGTATATTGTCACCTTGCTTATTTAACTTCTATGCGGAGTACATCATGAGAAACCCTGGACTGGAAGAAACACAAGCTGGAATCAAGGTTTCCGGGAGAAATATCAATAACCTCAGATATTCAGATGACACCACCCTAATGGCAGAAAGTGAAGAGGAGCTAAAAAGCCTCTTGATGAAAGTGAAAGAGGAGAGTGAAAAAGTTGGCTTAAAGCTCAACTTTCAAAAAACTATTTCCAATTCATGGGAAATAGATGGGGAAACAGTGGAAATAGTGTCAGACTTTATTTTGGGGGGCTCCAAAATCACTGCAGATGGTGACTGCAGCCATGAAATTAAAAGACGCTTACTCCTTGGAAGAAAAGTTAAGACGAACCTAGATAGCATATTCAAAAGCAGAGACATTACTTTGCCGACTAAGGTCCATCTAGTCAAGGCTATGGTTTTTCCTGTGGTCATGTATGGATGTGAGAGTTGGACTGTGAAGAAGGCTGAGCGCCGAAGAATTGATGCTTTTGAACTGTGGTGTTGGAGAAGACTCTTGAGAGTCCCTTGGACTGCAAGGAGATCCAACCAGTTCATTCTGAAGGATATTAGCCCTGGGATTTCTTTGGAAGGAATGATGCTAAAGCTGAAACTCCAGTACTTTGGCCACCTCATGCGAAGAGTCGACTCATTGGAAAAGACTCTGATGCTGGGAGGGATTGGGGGCAGGAGAAGAAGGGGACAAGTGAGGATGAGATGGCTGAATGGCATCACGGACTCGATGGACATGAGTCTGAGTGAACTCTGGGAGATGGTGATGAACAGGGAGGACTGGCATGCTGCAATTCATGGGGTCACAAAGAGTCGGACACGACTGAGCGATTGAACTGAACTGAAGAGGGAAGCAAGAACCTTTTGGAGTCTATTAGTTTTCATTTGAATCCCAAGGAAGGCAATGTCAAAGAACGCTCAAACTACCGCACAGTTGCACTCATCTCACATGCTAGTAAAGTAATGCTCAAAATTCTCCAAGCCAGGCTTCAGCAATACGTGAACTGTGAGCTTCCAGATGTTCAGGCTGGTTTTAGAAAAGGCAGAAGAACCAGAGATCATACTGCCAACATCCGCTGGATCATGGAAAAAGCAAGAGAGTTCCAGAAAAACATCTATTTCTGCTTTATTGACTATGCCAAAGCCTTTGACTGTGTGGATCACAATAAACTGTGGAAAACTCTGAAAGAGATGGGAATACCAGACCACCTGACCTACCTCTTGAGAAACCTATATGCACATCAGGAAGCAACAGTTAGAACTGGACATAGAACAACAGACTGGTTCCATATAGGAAAAGGAGTACATCAAGGCTGTATATTGTCACCCTGCTTATTTAACTTCTATGCAGAGTACATCATAAGGAATGCTGGGCTGGAAGGAGCACAATCTGGAATCAAGATTGCTGGGAGAAATATCAATAACGTCAGATATGCAGATGATACCACCCTTATGGCAGAAAGTGAAGAGGAACTCAAAAGCCTCTTGATGAAAGTGAAAGAGGAGAGTGAAAAAGTTGGCTTAAAGCTCAACATTCAGAAAACTAAGATCATGGCATCTGGTTCCATCACCTCATGGGAAATTGATGTGGAAACAGTCAGAGTTTATTTTGGGGGGCTCCAAAATCACTGCAGATGGTGATTGCAGCCATGAAATTAAAAGATGCTTACTCCTTGGACGAAAAGTTATGACCAACCTAGATAGCATATTCAAAAGCAGAGACATTACTTTGCTGACTAAGGTCCGTCTAGTCAAGGCTATGGTTTTTCCAGTGGTCATGTATGGATGTGAGAGTTGGACTGTGAAGAAAGCTGAGCGCCGAAGAATTGATGCTTTTGAACTGTGATGTTGGAGAAGACTCTTGAGAGTCCTTTGGACTGGAAGGAGATCCAACCAATCCATCCTAAAGGAGATCAGTCCTGGGTGTTCATTGGAATAACTGATGTTAAAACTGAAACTCCAGTACTTTGGCCACCTCATGTGAAGAGTTGACTCATTGTAAAATACCCTGATGCTGGGAGGCATTGGGGGCCGGAGGAGAAGGGGACAACAGAGGATGAGATGACTGGAGGGCATCACTGACTTGATGGACATGAGTTTGGGTAAACTATAGGAGTTGGTGATGGACAGGGAAGCCTGGCATGCTGCGGTTCATGGGGTCCCAAAGAGTCAGACATGACTGAGGTACTGAACTGAACTGAGCAGCATTCTAGACCGAAGATAGTGAAGATTTTTTTTTAATTTAATGTATTACATTAATTAATTTATTAAAATTGTATTTTACTTATTCATTTCCGGCTGTACTGGGTCTTGTCACTGTGTGGGCTTTTTTCTAGTTGCAGCAACTGGGGACTACTCTTCATTGCAGTGCACAGGCTTCTTTTTTGGTGGCTTTTCTTGTTGAGGAGCATGGGCTTGAGGACACATGGGCTCAGTCGTTGCAGCTCCCAGGCACTAGAGCACAGGCTCAATAGTTGTCGTGCACATTTGCTCCATGTCAGTTGCTCCACAGCATGTGAGATCTTTCTTTACCAGCGATCGAACCTGTGTTTCCTGCATTGACAGGTGGATTCTTTACCACTGAGCCACCAGGAAAGCTCAATAGTGAAGCTCTGAACTTGGGTAGTGACTGCAGATAGAAAGAGAAGGGTGGATCTAAGGTATCATTTGGAAGTAAACTCTATGAGACTTGGTTCATGTACTAGATATTTGGCATCAGGAGAAAAAAATAGATCAGGAGCCATCTTGACTCATCAACTGTCCATCAGATCCTTGGGAACAGGGATATGGTCTGTTTTGCTCACCACTGGATTCCCGATGCTGAAGACTGTTCCTAGGATACATTGACTCCTCCAAAACTGTCTGTTGCATTAATATGATGACATAAAAGAATGACACTTTGTTATTTGATAAAACATGATTTCCATTATAACATACTTCACAATGGATTACTAAATATTATTTTTCTACTACATCATTGTTGAGGACTGTTGGTCTAGGGAGCAGGAATACTACCACTTAGGCTATATAACTTAGCAGGGTCCTTGATGATTAAAGCTATTACGTTGTGAAAGGACTTTGAAAAGTATTAAAACAACATACGAATACAAGGCATTTTGTTGTTAATAGCCAGCTAGAAAATGAACACTCAGTGGAACTGTCTGAATAGGTTCTTAAAAGGGTATGGGCAAAAATGGGACTTTGTAAAGAAAGTTTCAAATGGCAAGCGATACTTATGCAGCAAAAGACAATTTTCCAAAATGATGGGTTTGAGAAGAATGAATCAGCAATGAATGTCAGTGCAAAACATTATTTAGCAAGTCTGGACATACTTCTGATTAAAGATATTTTCCAGAGTAACTCCAGCAGAAATAATAAAATGCTAGACTGGAACCTATTCAGTTAGCTTTCCTAGCTGACCAGAATAAGAGAGCTGGGCTCGCATCTTATCAAGTGCCCTTGGCTACTTTTAAGGCATGGTGTATGTACTTTCAGTACTTTAGGTCTCATTATTTTAGGCTACGTGTCACATTCCTGGTGAAAGGCAATTAGAAAGGAAGCCAGACTATATCCTTAGGGAAAGAGCCTAGTTCCATTACTCATGGGAATGAGCTATGGCACAGATACACTGCTCTGATGAAGACCAAATATAGTGGCTTAGAAGAGCAAGGTTGTGTATCCCTCCCAGTTTAAAAGTAGGACAGCAGGCTAGGGCAGGTAGGCAGCCCCATGAAGTCACTGAGCCACAGGCTGGCCACTTGGCTCTGCCCTCCTCCCCATGTGGCTTCCATCTCTCATTCCAAGGAAGCTGCCATTTTTGTTTTTTCAGCCAAAAAGAAAGGGTAGGAGGAAGAGTCCAGGCAAGTAGATATATCTTTGTATAGATGACCCAGAACTTGCAAATATCACTGCAGCTCATATTCCATTGGTCCTTAGTCATATGGTCACACATAATCCCAAGGAAGACAAAGTACTGAACTGTCTAGTCATACGGCAATGTACACAGCTAACACTTAGGGCCAGGAAGGGTAGCTGTTTCTAACAAGAAAAGAGGACTATGCTCCTGAGGGAGACGCTAGCAGTCTCTGCTGTATCATGTATGTATTGAGTTTGTGCTGTGTTTGAGACTGTCAGCTATGAATAAGACGATGGCCTGCATTCCAGAAGGCAAGAGACTCTCAAATACAGCAGTAGCTCTCACATTGCATGGAGTGTGACAAGGAGTAAATAGAAACCCAGTGTTAGGAAAGTTTAAAGAAGGTGGAGAATTAACTTTCCTCTGAGTGAATCTTAGGAAAAATTCTTAAGAGAAGGTAAGATTTGAAATGAGCCTTTAAGATTGGGTAGAATTAGTGCAGCATGCAAATGAAGGTTAGGAAGAAGGACTGAGAAAAAGGAGAGAAAGGACTGTAGTCAGTGTGGAGGGAAGAAATGGCATGCCAGCCAGAGTCATTTGCATAGCTGGGGGCTTTTGAGAGCCATCTGCTAATCACCAAAAAAAAAAAAAAAAAGTATGAAGAAAGATATTCTTGGTTCTCTCTCCAAATCCATTCTCTCCTGTTTCCTTAATGACCGTTCTAACTTTTAGTTGAGTATATTGTCTGCCTCACCCTTATTTAGAGTTATATGTGATCATATGACCAAGTTTTGACCAAAGATAGATGAGTGCAGCATTGTATGCAAGTACAGAAAAGTGTTGTCAAGGAAGTAGCTTTCCTTCACACTCCCTCCAGCCCACTGCCCGGAATTCAGATGTGACAGCTAGAGCTCTGGAGGTCATGTGGGTCAGAGGAAGGGCAGCCAACACTGGTGGGAGCAGAACAGAAAGTTGGAATCTGCCCACTTTCCTGATGTCTCTATAGAAGCACCTTAGTGGGAGGCCCTGGACTGCCTACTCTCAAACTTCTTTAAAGCCCCAAAATCAAGTTAAAAATTAAACACACAAGATATGGGAGGTAGATTCAGGAGTTCTCAGTAAACTATTATAAATGTTGGAAGAAGTTGCTGATATACATGCAAAGAACCCTAGGGTGTAGAGAAAAGGGAGCCCTCTTATACTGTTGGTGGGAATGCAAAGTAGTACAGCCACTATGGAGAAGAGTGTGGAGATTCCTCAAAAAACTGGAAATAGAACTGCCATATGACCCAGCAATCCCACTACTGGGCATACACATTGAGGAAACCAGACTGAAAGAGACACGTGTACCCCAATGTTCATTGCAGCACTGTTTATAATAGCCAGGACATGGAAGCAACCTAGATGTCTATCAGCAGATGAATGGATAAGAAAGCTGTGGTACATATATACAATGGAATATTACTGAGCCATTAAAAAGAATACATTTGAATCAGATCTAATGAGGTGGATGAAACTGGAGCCTATTATACAGAATGAAGTAAGCCAGAAGGAAAAACACCAATACAGTATACTAACACATATATATGGAATTTAGAAAGATGGTAACGATAACCCTATATGCGAGACAGCAAAAGAGATACAGATGTATAGAACAGTCTTTTGCACTCTGTGGGAGAAGGTGAGGGTGGGATGATTTGAAAGAATAGCATTAAAAAAAAATTTTTTTTTAAAAGAACCCTAAGCTATGCTTAGTCACATTTCAACCTCACTTCAAAGAGCTGGAAGAAGTTTGAAGTGCCATCTAATCATTGCTTTATTATCAAGAAAGGCTGCCTTATCCAAACCCTTTATAAAGACTTCACTAATATAACAGTCTCAATATAGACATCTTAAAAGCCTGGGGAAAAAGCACAAAAAGGTACACATACCTATTAACTATTTTAAAAGTAAAAACAAACAAAAAAAAAGACTTCAGGTATTTAAGCCATTGCTATTGTTGTATGCCATAGTCCCACCAAGTCCTAACTAGCTTTCAAACCTCACCTGGTGCTATATTAAATGTAACAATGAATGGCAACCAAAAGTCAGCTTATTAGTTTTCTGTTACTACCATAACACATTATCACAAGCTCAGAGGTGTAAAGCAGCAGAACTTTATTTACTTATCTTGCAGTTCTGTAAGTCCAACCTGGGTCTCACTAGTGTGACAGCAGAGCTGTTTTCACTCTGGAGACTCAAGAGAAAATCCATGTCCTTTCTCATTTGGCTTTTTGGCTAAATTTAGTTCTTGCAGTTGTAGGACTGAGGACTCCCCTTTCTTTGCTAGCTTTTAGATAAGGACCATCCTCAGCTTTTAGAGGCTGCCTACATTCCTTGGCTTATGGCCCCACAGTCCATCTTCAAATCAGCAACAGTGGATTGTGCGTGCTTGCTAAGTCTCTTCAGTTGTATCCAACTCTTTGAGACCCTATGGACTCCTGCCAGGCTCCTTTGTTCATGGGATTCTCCAGCCAAGAATATTGGAGTGAGTTGCTATGCCCTCCTCCAGTGGATCTTCCTATTCCAGGTATTGAATCTGCATCTTATGTCTCCTGCATTGACAGGCAGATTCTTTACCACTAGTGTCACCTGGGAAGCCCCAGCAGTGGATCAAATCTCCACATTTCAAATCTCATCTACCTCTCCCTCCATAACTGCATGTATCTGGTCAACCCTTCTGTCTTCCTTTACCACTTTTACAGATCCATGTGATTACCTGCTGCTAAGGCACTTCAGTCGTGTCCGACTCTGTGCAACCCCATGGCCGGCAGCCCACCAGGCTCCCCCGTCCCTGGGATTCTCCAGGCAAGAACACTGGAGTGGGTTGCCATTTCCTTCTCCAATGCCTGAAAGTGAAAAGTGAAAGTGAAGTCGCTCAGTCGTGTCCGACCCTCAGCGACCCCATGGACTGCAGCCCACCAGGCTCCTCCGCCCACCTGGGCCCACCCAAATGATCCAGGATTACCTCTCTGTCTTATCCTTAGATAAGGTCTATGGTCTGTAACCTTAATTCAAAGTTCCTTTTGCTGTGTAATGTTAAATATTCATAAGTTGCAGGGATTAGACATGGACATCTTTAAAACAGACTTAGTCTGTCTACCACAGCTGGAGAATACGAAGTTACCTCAATGCCCTCAGTTTCCTGTCCATTTGAGATCTCGTTTCAACTGTCACCCTCATTTACAGCTATAATGACCCAAGGGGCAATTTTCCCTGGAGGCTTGGGGTCCTTTATAGCCTCGACCGAGTCAGGAGTCCTGGCCTCCTGTAATTCTCAGAAATAATGCAGTATCTTTGCCAGGTCTCTGGAAAAGCTTGGGGTGATAAGTGAACTTGATGCAAACATCTATTAGATGTTGGTGGGGCCAGGTTACAGTCCAAGTCTGGTGACTGCTGGTTTTTTCAGGTAGGGGTGGGGTGAGGACCACAAGCAAGACTAGGTCAGTCTCTGACTTTGCTCAAAGCCAGAACCTGAAAGACCCTGAGCAGTTCTGCAAAAAGACTTAGGTCTATTCAGTGGGCTGTGAAGAGGAAGTTCTTTATAGAAACTTTCAGGTTAAATTTGAGGAAAAAATTGAAAATAGATGCAACAAACGAAAGGTGAGAAGAGAATAGAGAGAAGAAAAAAGAAAAGAAGGAACAAATGCCCCACAAAGAAAATGTGGAGATGGGGTACCATCCAAATTATCTAAGTGGAGCTAGGGAAAGGTCATTTGATTGACAGTGTTCTCATGAGAACCATTATGCCTTGATCTTTGTACTTTCTCCCTCATGCCTTTGGAGAATGGAGACACTCAAGTGTGAGGTCGCTAGAATGTATGCTCCAGGAGGACAAGGACCTTGTCTGTCCTGCTTTCTTTAGTCCCAGCTTTCAGAGTAGTCTTCTGCAGAGTACTAATAAATATGTATTTCTATGAATTGGTGAATTAATGCATTATCCTTTGAGATTTTTTTGACGGGGACTGTTTTTAAAGTCCTTATTGAATTTGTCATAATGCTGCTTCTGTCTTATGTTTTGGTGTTTTGGCCATGAGGCATGTGAGATGTTAGCTCCCCGACCAGGAATCAAACCCACACCCCTTGCGTTGGAAGGTGAAATCTTACCCACTGGACTACCAGGGAAGTCCCAAATTAATGCATTGTTGAGTAATTGGTGGAACTCCAAGTCCTTCTTTAGTCATTTCCCCTCCAGGCAGTGCAGTCTCGTACCTAAAAGCTTATGTTTTGAAGCCACATGTGGATCCTGGTCCTGCCTCTGCCATTTATCCCACCAATGTGTCCCCTGAGAACTTACCTGAGTCTGGTTCCTGTCTGTAAGCATGTACGCAGAGAAGGACTACTTTGTGAGATCTCGTTGTGGTCATAGTTAAAAATTGCTTAGCACTATTCCTAGTAGTCAATGAGTGTTAGTTCTTAATTTTAGTCTAGGCCCTCTGCTGTAGCCAGTGTCTCCCCTTGATCATCAAGCTTGATTTCCAGTCTACATGCCTTTGCCTGGATCAGTTATCCTGTCCAGTTAGCATGTTGTACACATGTATGGGCATGTGTACATATACATGCACACACACGAATATCACAAGGGACAAAACCAGTTGAAATGTTATCTTCTCCATGAAGCCAACCATCATGGTATTAGTCAAGAAATGACCTCTTCACTTTAGAATTCTTAGATGCTGATTAAGTCACTTTCACGTTTATGACATACCATTGTCTAGCACAATGTCTGGCATATAATATAGAAACCTAATACACCTAGGATGGATGGATGGATGGGAAATTAACTTATAGTCTCTGACAGCTCCACAGAAATTTATGTATCTTTATACTCACCTGAGTCAACCCAGTGCCTTACCTCCAGTAAGGGCTCACTAAATGTTGGTTGGATGGGGATAAAAGGGAAGAAAAATTGGGAAAAGTGAAAATCAAGACCAGTGCCCACCTGGATTCATTCTTCTTTCAGGGCATCCTGTTGAAGGCATTACTGAGAAGGGAAGCAGGGAGTTGACAGGCACTCTCTGGACTCTCTCCCAGGGCCTTTTTAGAACAGGAAAGTTAATTACAGAACCAGATTAACAGTTTCTTTTTTGATACAGTCAAAGTAAAACCAGCAGGATGCAATTTAGCTCTTCCCCACTTTCCAAATAGCAGCAAATTTTCATACAAAACAAAGAGGCACTTGAATTGCAAATTACTTAGAGAATCAGCTAGCAACCCCAACGGAAGAATATTTCTGCTACTTTCAAAGCCCGGCTGTTGCCTTTTCAGGATTAACTGTGTAGTGGGATCTTCACAAAGACCTGGGCGTCTTGCTGTTTCAACTCTGGGCCAAGTGGGAAGTGGTGACCCATTAAGATTTGCTGAAATTCTGAAGCATGGTCTCTGCTCAAAACATTTTTCTTTTCTCCAAATCATCTCTAACCCTTAGATCACTAGTCTCCACTTGCAGAATGGGGGCTGATGGGTCCCTGGAGGTCATCTCATTCAAGGGTAGCAAGAGAAAATGCCTGAGGAGAGGCAGGGCTGTAAAAGAACTGTTCAGGTGGTGAGGGTGTGTGTATGGTAACTAGGAAGTGGGTGAGGATTGAGGTGAACTCAGAGCCTTCATCTTACCATCATATCATGCAAGGATACCACCCCATTGTTGATCATTTCTAGATAGTTCTGAGAAGTCTGTCATCTGAATAATCTGGGTTCCTATTTAAATATGCTTCTTTTTAGCTGCTAGCATATAATTAATAAAAGAAGACAATGCCATCTATTGGCTGGGTATGAGTTGTGGGCCACCAGCTTAAAATTTCCCATCTAGCTCACCTTCCTTTATTGACAGATGAGGAAACTGAAGTAGAGAGAAGGAAATCATTCACGGAGTAACAGAATATTCTGACTTCTCATCACATGCCTGTTGATTACACCACACCACACCACCTCCCTCCAAGGCCAATGTCGTGCAAGACACAGGCCAGCTTCATTTTACAAGATTATTTATTTAAAAAAAAATTTTTTTTCTGATTTAAATAGATGATTCTTGTTTTTTAGCAGAGAATTTGGAAGATCCAGGCCCAAAGATAAGGAAACACAAAATCACACTGTGATGCCCTTGTGATTTTATTTCTGGAGAGACTGGAGTCTTGGGTGGGGCATCTGGCTACAAACAGCCCATTTCCAAACACAGCCACTGGAGGGCAAGGTGGCATCTCAGCTGGGTTAGCACCAACAGGTGAAGGAAAGTTTAGACAGTTGAAAGTGCGTGTGCTCATAGCAACCAGGCAGGTGGCAGAAGTGAGTTGAAAATAAATAAATAAAAGCCAGATTCATGATATGGTAAAGAAACGAAATATGTCTAAAGAGGACTCAGGAACCACCTGGATTCAGCCCATGTCACTGTATGGGAGTACATACAGTGTTGATAGGCCTTTTAATTTTTTTTAAGTGAAGCATAAAGTCTTAAGTTTTTATATAAAAACTTTCAATCTTTAAATGTAGCTCCATGTTTTTTTAAGTGAGTCAAAACACAGAAAGGAGTAGGATTGGTTGTGCTTCCTCTCTGTGACCTCTGCTTAGTGACTCTCTGCGAGTGGACGGGTCACTGGGCAGGTCAAGCAACTGGGTGGAAGTTTTGTTTGTGATCAGTTCAGTCACAGACCAGCAGACACGAGGCTGCGGAGATGACAGGATCAGGATGATGAGACAGGCAGTAGAGACAATCTGTAGACTTAGGGTATCAGTCCCCTGGGGAGAGAGGGTTTCAACGAGTGACAGTCTGCAGCCTGGGCAGATCCCAAGGCGATGATCTTCTGTGCGAATCTAAGGCACCTACTATGGCCTTTTGTAGTTTAGGGGTGAGTGTGTGTCACACATGTAACAATCTTTACTCTGCTAAGGTCACATAAATAATCTCCCTTAGTAACCCAGTGGAAGACCCCTTCATTTTCTCTAAAGCAGAAATATTTGAAGTCAATAAAGATAGACGTGGCTGTGTTGATTCCTTCCACTTTACTGCGATGAATCACTGAATGAGTAGGCAGCAGATAGAATGGCTGGAGCCCTTGAGCGAAGGTCTTGAATCTTCCACCCTGAGCTTTCTCTGAGCCTCCATTTCATATTTGGTAAGGTGAGGATTATGATACTTGCCCTCCCTTCTCTGTTTTAAGTGAGGATTGTTGATTGGAAGAGACAGACAACCCAACTGTCTCAAGCAAAAAATAATTACATATTGGTTCATGCAACTGTAGAGTCCGGGCATTTCAATCATAGCTAGAGGCCAGCACCCCACATACCATCAGGGCTTGGTACCTTTTGCTCAAAACTGCAGTCCTGATTTCTCATGTTGGCTGCCAACAGCTCAGGGGGTGGCATCCTCACCCTCCTAAGTGCAGTTGAAAGAGAGCTTCTCTTACCCTACATTTTCAACACAAGTTTCAGGACTGATACACGTTGGCCTGAATCAGATCCTGTGCCCATCCCTGAACCAGTCAATGTGTCAAAGAAGATAAAATGCACTGGGTGGCTGAGCCAATACATGTTTCATAGAGCAATTAGCTAGAGTGTGTGGGAACAGGATGTGCACCCAGAGAGCTGAAGATAGTGGAGTAGACCCAGTTCTTCAGTAGGAATAAACCACTCCTGTTAAAAGAACTTCCTGGGGAAATGTCCAGTCTGCTCCCTGGAGTTTAAAGTTGGAGCCATTCAGATGGAGAGAAAAAGGCAAACTACTTGATAACTACCGATGCCAGAATGAGACTGTATATTTTGTGTTTTTTTTTCCTCTTCTGCATCTTGCAGACTTGCTCTGATGGGACTAGGACTGACGTTTGTTTCAGTGAAAGCAAGAGTATGAATAGTGAAGTTTTTCCTTTTTATTGCTTAGAGGATATGGATTCCTTTATGGTGTCAAGATGAGCTTTATTAAATTACCATTCCTTCCTCTAACCAATTTAAACAAATATCCATTAACTTATTGGTAAACCAGATGGCAAGCATATGGCTTAACTTTTCATATATACATATACATATGTATATATATGAAAATATGTATATATGGATATATATGTATTCCCCAGAGCAATATAGGAACTGTCAAGGTGAAAATCACTTAAGATGTATTCTTAGCCACAAGTAACAGAAAACACAGACTCAAGTTGCCTTAAATAATAAGGAAAAGATTGTTAGTTCTCATAGCAAGATATCCTAAAGTAGGATAGGTCTATAATTGGTTAACTGAGTAGCTCAAAATGGTCATCATGATGAGGGTTCTACGCTTCAGTGGGATGTCTCTTTCATTTATATCTTTACAAACCTTTCCAGAAGTCCCCTGCAGGCTTTTACTCACATTCATGAATCAGAACTTTGTCACATAACCTTGCTTAAATCAGTCCCTGGCAAAGCAGATGGGACTACAGTGATTAGCTTAGACCAGTCATTCATCTCTTCCGGAAGCCAGGGAGGGGACCCACAAGCTCTGATGTGAATGGTCATGCAGAGGAAAGTGAATATCTGAACAAAATTCAAATCCTGTTATAAAGGAAAAAGGAAGATGAATGGTTATTGTTAGGCTACAAGGTGATACTGTGCACACCTCAGTGGTGCTTCCTCCACAATGAAAACTTTTACAGGTACCCAGTCTCCAAGGCATCATATACTCCATCACTATAGAAAGAGCAGGCCCCCAGCCTTGGCTCACCTCCCCCCACGTCATGGATAAAACTGAAGAAATATTTAGACCTACTGTTGACTCTGGATATAAAAGCCAAGGCATTATCATTGTACCATATGCAGACTGTTTCTCCAATTTGCATAATTATAAACTCCCCCTCAAAGAGTAAACATTGCTGCCAACTTAAAAAAAAAAAAACTACAAAGCAGTATTAAATATGCATTGCTAATTTGACTTTTTAATTTGTCTGGGATCTCACAGAGACATGCACAACTCTAGATACTGAGAGCTTAATAAAACCTTCCACCTGCCTGAAAGAACTCAACAGCAACAGACAATCTAAAACTCAAAAAATTTTAGCTGAAGAATATGAGTTGATGCCTGAAAATTACAAGTAAGAATTAATTCTATTAAACTGATTCTCAAATTCATTATTCTGGACATTGACTACCATCACTCACGTTTAGGAAACTGCTCTGTGCAGCTAGAGGAAGATAAATTCCTCAGATGTCTTCATCTGCGTTTGAGTCACTTGTGAGCTGTGTGTTCTTAAATTTAAATATTTATGAGAAGTGACTGAAGAGGTGCAGAAAGACTTTCCTGGCCCCAACTCCCTCTCTTATTGATCTGCCTAAAATCCCTGACTTAGATCTCAAAAGTTCTCAGCTACTGTATAGATATGCTTCCTGGTCATGATGGAATATTAAGCTATTCTTATACACCTCAATTTAAGCATATCCCTTAGCCCCAGTGATGACTGAGACACAGGATACCAATGTGTTTATACACAGAGAAAAGTACTCCTGGATCTATAGTAAAAATTAAATACACACACACACACACACACATATGTGACCACTTACAATGGAGATGCATATTATGTTTAAACACACAATGCACACACATACAATGTTACATAAGTGAGTTTCTTTCTACAAGTCATTCTATAACCTACTTTTTAAAGTCAACAATACATTATAGACATCTTTCCATTGCATTGTGCGTGTGTCCACATTTTTGTTTACCACTGATGTATATAACATCTCAGGAGTGAAAGCTAAATTATTTACTCAATCCCCTATTAAAAGATATAAGTCCCTACTTGCTAATATTTTTACTATATTTTTACTATTTTACACTATACCAAATGTTCATGTGCACGGAGACCTTTCTCCACACATATGGTTCTCTGTTTGGCCAAGTTTCTAAAAGGCTGATCATTGGGTCAGTGAGAGACCAGACAGCTGTGTTAGGAATCATAAAGGACTAGAATCTCAACACTGCTGTGAGTCACCAGAGCATGGGCCCTCATGGGGTCATTGGATATGCCTATGAGGTTTGGGTTCCTACAGAAGGGAGAGGTTAAATGACAAGAGGAAGAAAATGAGGGCAAAGTGCACCAACTGTGAACTTTCCTAAGGCCATATTTTTATCTTGTCCTACTATGGAACAGTTAGGGGATTGTTATTACAGGCAATTATATTCATTTCTGTGTTTGAGTAATGGTCTGTCTGTCATCTGTCTAGACTGTAAACTCCCTGTGGGTAGAAACGAAGTCTGGTTTTCTTTTGTTGTCCATGAATACATATTGAAAGCCCAACATTATTTGCAGTACATTGCTGGGTAGATGTGTTTTTGGGGTTTAAGAGTGAATTAATTACATAGAAATATTTCATAATGGGAAGAAGGAAGTTCCTAAAGAGTGAAGTGTCTGGAGAATCTATGCTCTTCTTAATCTCACCCGGCTCTCACCATCACTTGTTTATTATAATCTACATCCCAAAACAAAGGAAATAGCTATGCAACTCCAAGTATTCCTCTAGTATTTTAGAGCAAAAGACGATTCTGCCTCAGGAAGTATCGTGTAAGGAGCAGATTGTAGTAAATGACCTTAGGGATCAATCTATTTTTATGACCAGCATTTGATTTATTTTTACCCTCCTCATTCTAAACAAGATGTGGTTCTATGAGGTTATGAAAAATCAAAGGGATGGACTTAGAGATGTAACTATACACAAAATTCTGTCCACTGTAAAATGAATGGGTTCTGTAATGTTGTACCAGTTTGATTTGCTCCAAGACACATCAGAAAGATAAGATTTTTTTCTCTTTCCATAAATGATATTTATTTGCCTTTTCTATTTTCATAAATGTCTCCTGCCGTATAATTCAAGGCTTTATCTGAGTTTCCTTTTTTTAATCTTTTACATTGGAGATAGTTGATTAACAATGTTGTATTAGTTTCAAGTGTACAGCAAAGTGATTCAGTTATGCATATACATGTATCTATTCTTTTTCAAATTCTTTTCCTACTTGAAAGTGGAAGTTGCTCAGCCATCTGACTTTGAGGCCCCATGGACTACATAGTTCATGGAATTCTCCAGGCCAGAACACTGGAGTGGGTAGGTAGCCTTTCCCTTCTCCAGGGGATCTTCCCAACCTAGGAATTGAACCAGGGTTTCTTGCATTGCAGGCAGATTCTTTACCAACTGAGCTATCAGGGAAGCTCCTTACATATGATGGCAGGTGTTTTTATTTTATATACATTCATAGATTCATTCTGATAATTTATAGTCTCTTGTGATGAAAGACTTGGTTTTCCATTAAAGGACTATAACACAAGAGGAAGAATGAAAAGAAATATTAATCAGATCAGAGTTTGCCAAAAATTTCATCTTAATTGCTCTCCAAGAGCAATTAATAGCTTCCTGGAGATCTGTTAAGAAGGATTCTGAGGCTACATTTGGGTTCATCAGAAAAAAATATTTTGTGATCAATCAGATGTCTGCTATAGTGAAGTGAGTGGAAGTTGCTCAGTCGTGTCTGACTCTTTGTGCCCCATGGACTATACTGTCCATGAGATTCTCCAAGCCAGAATACTGGAGTGGGTAGCCTTTCCCTTCTCCAGGGGATATTCCCAACCCAGGGATGAAACCCAGGTCTCCCACATTGCAGGTGGATTCTTTATCAGCTGAGCCACAATCACCATTAAAATGTATGGAACACTTTCCGTCACTCCAAACATGGATGTCTGCCATGGGTATGGGATAAAGCCATACATCAGCCACATAATGTTCCATACCAACATTTACTAAATCTTTGTATGTCATGTACTGTCAAGCTACTTGCGTGCTGTCTTAGTTGTCTATTGTTAAATAACTAATTGTCCCAAAATATAATGGTTTAAAAAAGTAATATGTGTTATCTCGTATTTTCTGTGCATTGTGAATCTTTGAGCAGCTTTCCTAGTTTCTCTGTCTCAGGGTGACCCACCGGGACACAATAAAGGTTTTGGCCAGGGCTACAGGCTTCCCAGAGTCTTGAAGGGGGAGGGACCCGCTGCCACGTTCGCATGGTAGCCTTGAGTTCTTCCAGCACTGTTGCACTAGGGTCTCAGTTCCTCACCAGCCATTGTCCACAGCCTGTCCTCTGTTCCTTGCCTGAGTGCCCACTCCACAGGACAAGGGTGCAAGAAGAGAGAGAGAGGATGCCAGCAAGAAAGAAGGCACAGTCTTTCGTCACATATCCCCTCACCTTTGCCTATTGTATTCATTAAATATCAGTCAGTTTGTCCACTCAAGGGGAGGAGAGGATACACAGGGAATGAATACTAGAAAGTGGGACTAATTCCGAGCCCTCTTATAAGCAGCCTACCATGCACACGTTACTCTGTTTAATCTTCACCTTGACTTCTTAAGATAGGTACTATTATTATCCCATTTTTAAAAGTCAGGAAGCAGGCATCGAGAGGCAGTCATATTTATTCAGCATGACATAGGGACAGAGCTGGGATTTTGACCAAGGTCCATCTGGTTTTAAAGCTGATGTTATTGTCACTGTGCCTTTTGCCATCTCTAGAATTATGTATCGGAGAAGGCAGTGGCACCCCACTCCAGTACTCTTGCCTGGAAAATCCCACGGACAGAGGAGCCTGGTAGGCTGCAGTCCATGGGGCTGCTAAGAGTCGGACAAGACTGAGCGACTTCACTTTCACTTTTCCCTTTCATGTATTGGAGGAAATGGCAACCCACTCCAGTGTTCTTGCCTGGAGAATCCCAGGGACGGGGGAGCCTGGTGGGCTGCCGTCTATGGGGTCGCACAGAGTCGGACACGACTGAAGTGACTTAGCAGCAGCAGAATTATGTATAGAATGGACTTCAAAATGTTTTGACCATGAACTCCTACTAGCAAAAGCTTTCAGAACACACCTTTACCATATGCATATGTGTTTATAACATGCCTCTTAATGTATAATTAAATATGGGTTAAGTTTACTGCAAAAAGGAATTAGACATTTCTTTTATCCAAAAATGATTAGAAATACTTTTATCCACACTACAGAGCATTGTTTTGCACTCCCTGAGGCCTCTCCCACGTTGGAGATTACCAAGATAACTCTGTTCCAGCTGCGACATCCTGTGAGCCATGACTCTCTAGCGGACATCAAGGGGGGTGATGTGACACAGCTGAAAGCCTCTGCTACTCAGCCACTGAAAATGGAGAACTTGGCTGTCAGCCTTCTCCTCCCCTCTCTGATGAGCGCTAGGAGGAATATTGAATGAAGGAGTTTAGACAATTCCTTCTTCTCGCTCAGCGTCATCAAATCACTTAAGGAAGGATACTGCAGGGTCTGAACAACTTTCTCCCAGCCTGGGAGCCCTAAGGCTTCATTGTGGGAGGGAAAAAAAGATGCCTTTAAATCAGCCTCCTAATCAAGCTTGAAGGATAGAGAAAAGTTGAGATGCAGTTTCCAAGTGAGGCTCTATATTTTATAAAGACCTATTTATTGCTGTTTAAAAATCATGTATGTGTTTATTTGAGATAGGTGATTCATGCACATGTTAAATATGTTTAAAGCATTTTGGATATTTAGTGACCAGTATGCTTTGGGCTTCCCTGGTGGCTCAGGTGGTAAAGAATCTGCCTGCAATGCAAGAGACCTGGGTTCAATCTCTGGATCAGAAAGAACCCCTGGAGAAGCAAACAGCAGCCCATTCCAGTATTCTTGCCTAGAGAAATCCCATGGAGAGAGAAACCTGGTGGGTTACAGGCTACAGTCCATGGGGTCGCAAAGAGTCAGACACAACTGAGCGATTAACACTTTCACTTTCTTTCACAAGCTTTGTATAGAGCTTGCCTTCAACTTTTCTGCTCTCCTCTCCTTAAATAATCACTTTGTGTGTGTGTGTATCCTTCCAATGAGAATCTCTATTCAAATATACATATGCATACCCCTTATTTTTTCTTTTTGTAACCCAAATGGTATACACACTGATCTACACCTTAGTGTTTTTTCACTTATTGTTTCTTGCTGATGGTGTTATATTGGTATACACAACACCTGCTTATTCTTCTTAATGGCCACATAACAGTTTGTAGTATGAATGAATCAGAATTTATGTATCATTCTCCTATGGGTGGATACTTAGATTTACTTTGATCTTTTGCTCTTATAAACAAAGCCGTGTTAGATACATCATTTAGAGAACTGTTTTGGAAAGCATTTGGCTTTTAATGTTGGTGTCTAATAGCTTTTGCTGACCACTTAAGAACCATATCATCACTGTTTTAACCAGGCTGAGAGAACAACACTGAATAAGAGTGACATATAACCACCTTCCTGACTTTTCCAATGTAATTCTCTGAATTACAGGGCTCCCCTTGCTCTGATACTTAGTACCTTAGCTAAATAAGCCCACAATGCTGATAAGAGAGAAAAGTCCTATGTGACTTTCCTGAAAGACTTGAGAAGCTAAGGTGCCTCTCTCCATCTCTGTATTTTACAGTACAATCCTAGGAAACAAGGGTAAAAACTCCATTCCAGATTAGCTAATAGGGTTTTTCCAGGGAGGTATGGGTGGCCTTGAGCAGTGGCAGGACCACCAGTGTGGTAGGAGAGCACCAGTTTTCAGGTCAGTGTGCTTGGACTGCCCAGGTGGTTTGCCCAAACCAAGATGTTTAGTGCTGGGGCACAGCCTCCTTTGGGGAACTTCCTGGGTGTAATCCAAAACCTCCTCTTCCCGCACCCTGCTCCCCGGGCAGGGAGAGATAATAGAGATGGAAACCACTCCAGGTTACTAACTGGCTGTTTAAATAAGCAAAGAAACTTACTTATGAGTTTTGTCTTGAGTGGCTGCAAAACAAATGGATTTCCTTACCTATCTGCCAAATCTTAAAAGTTTATATAGAGGCCTTAACTGGATTCAGTCATGTACTACGCAGTCCAAATGGTCTCAACAGCATATTAGTATCTCAAGGCTGTGTCCTTGGACAGCTTCTGTCAGCAGGAAGGCAAGAAGACCACACATTCCAGGGGCAGAGGTGGGGCTGATGAGCATCTGACTGCCGGTGTCCAACTCACAGATAAAACTGGTGGTCACGTCTTGTTGATAAGCTCCCCTAGCAGATACAGTCACCAGAAAATGGAGGATTGGATACTAGCCAGGCACAAACCATAGATGCCAACCCTGCTGCTGCTGCTGCTAAGTTGCTTCAGTCGTGTCCGACTCTGTGTAACCCCACAGACGGCAGCCCACCAGGCTCCCCTGTCCCTGGGATTCTCCAGGCAAGAACACTGGAGTGGGTTGCCATTTCCTTCTCCAATGCATGAAAGTGAAAAGTGAAAGTAAAGTCCCTCAGTCATGTCTGACTCTTAGCGACCCCGTGGACTGCAGCCTAGCAGGCTCCTCCATCCATGGGATTTTCCAGGCAAGAGTACTGGAGTGGGGTGCCATTGCCTTCTCCGATGCCAACCCTAGGGGTTGTTTAAGCAGACCCTTCATCAGTGACCCTGTGTCAGCATCCTTCCTGTAGCTCTGATCCTCTCTGCCTCTCTGGTCCTCTTTTCTGAGCAAGACTAGAGGACCTCTGAGGTCATCCATCTCTGGCTTTCCCCAGATTTGTGATTTGCTGTCACACATGGCGGGAGAAGTCAGGCTCAGGCATCTGCCTTTATTTTGTTTGATCCCCATCTTGTCAGATCACTCAAAATTCACCAGCTATGGAAATCTGCCCCTGTCTCTTGCCTTCCTGGCCAGCTGTATATGGGAATGACTCACAGTTGCCCAACTGAAATGCCTTTTGAAGACACATGTTTGCATTGATTTTCAAATCAGTATTCTGGCCAGGGTGACAGACACACACACTGAAATCCCAGCCTCTGAGTTCTGACTGAGCAAGATTTTTCACGTGTGGACAAATTGCTATAAGCATACAGATGACTAGGCTGACTGTATCCTTTCCTTCCACCGAGTGTCATGGAGGGAAAATCCTTAATAATAGCAACAGTAGCAGCTACGTTTGAGTTCCTATTTTATGAGTTTATATGAGACATGGAGCATCAGGATGGACAGTTCAGGACCTGGTGTCAGCTTAACTGGTCTGGACTCTCATCTCTATCATTCAGTAGCTTATTTCACTCAGCACATTTCTTGATCACTCAGTACATCATCTGTAAAAACAAACACACACATGAAAAACATCAGTAACCATACTTACCTCGAAAGGGATATTGTAAGGATCAAATGAGGCAGCCTATGGAAAGTACTCAGCCCAGTTTCTTGGTGCATAATAAACACACAGTACCAGTTAGCTATCTTTTTCTAGCTGCCCCTACAAGATTTTTTGTTGTTGTTCAGTCACTTGGTTGTGTCTGACTCTACGACCCCAAGGACTACAGCATGCCAGGCCTCCCTGGCCTTCACCATCTCCCTGAGTTTGTTCAAACTCATGTCCATTGAGTCAGTGATGCCATCCAACCATCTCATCTTCTCTCGCCCCCCTTCTCCTGCCCTCCATCTTTCCCAGTATCAGAATCTTCTCCAATGAGTGGGCTCTTCGCATCAGGTGGCCAAAATATTGAAGCTTCAGTTTCAGCATCAGTTCAATGAATATTCAGGGTTGATTTCTTTCAGGATTGACTGGTTTGACCTCCTTGCTGTCCAAGGGACTCTCAAGAGTCTTCTCCAGCACCACAGTTCAGAAGCATCAATTCTTCAGCACTCAAGCCTTCTTTATGGCCCAACTCTCACATCCATACATGACTACTGGAAAAACCATATCTTTGATTATACAAACCTTCATCAGCAAAGTGATATCTCCACATTTTAATATGCTGTCTAGATTTGTCATAACTTTTCTTCCAAGGAGCAAACGTCTTTTAATTTCATGGCTGCAGTCACTGTCCACAGTGATTTTGGAGCCCAAGAAAATAAAATCTGCCACTGTTTCCACATTTTCCCCATCTCTTTGCCATGGGACTAGATGCCATAATGTTAGGTTTTTTTGAATGTTGAGTTTTAAGCCAGCCTTTTCACTCTACTCTTTCACCCTCATCAAGAAGCTCTTTAGTTCCTTTTCACTTTCTGCCTTTAAGATTGTTTTTCTCCATTTCATAAATATGCAAACCCAGAAGCAGAGAAGGCAAAAAAAATGCCCAAGATAAAAGTGGCAGAACTAGGATGTAAATTTAGGTCCACCTGTCTAACTATTCAGATAGTTATGGGATGTTTGCTATGTTCTAACCACTGGTGATAAAGCGAGCAAGGCACGGTCCTGGTCCTCGTGGAGCTGAAAGTCTGAAAGAATGTGATGGATCCTTCACTGCCTCCCACCACTGCCTTTGCAAAGCTGCCCCAGGATACTCTTGACAGTAACTGCAATAGCTCGTGTTTATTGGGTGCTATTTTGCTCATTTAATCTTCTCAGTAGCTCTGGGAGGTAACTACTATTATTATCATCATTTTACAGATTAGCAACCTGTGGCTTGCAAAAAGCAGAATACCTTGTCAAGGTCATGTAGCTTAAAAATGATGGAGCTGGGATTAGAACCCAGGCAGCATCCTAGCACAGTTCATTATGTTATTTCCAAGGAGGCATTACCAACTCAATGGACATAAGTTTGCACAAACTCCAGGAGATAGTGAAGGACAGGGAAGCCTGGTGTGCTGCAGTCCACGGGGTCACAAAGAGTCAGACATGACTGAGCAACTGAACAACAAAAAGGTGACTTGACACTGGGGTGGGAGCTAGGGCTGATGTTGCCGATGTTATTAGATGTCACTGAGGCAGCCACATCTAATCACATGTAAAATATCTCTGCTTTTTTGTGCTCTGACCTCCTGCAGTAAAAAAAAAAAAATAGATTTTTTTATGATTAGCCATGAAACATATCAAGTGCAATATAATTAAAAAGGCAGTGGGACTTAAACCCACGTTGCTCTCTTAAGCTACCTAGTTGCATTTTCAAGGATTCTACCTCAAGAGAAAAGCTCCTTTAGTTCAGCCAGTGGTAGATACTGGCCATCTTCGGTACATGCAAATTGAGTTTGACTTGGGGGGATGCAGACACGAATGGAGACACCCTGAGGAAGGGGGTGCAGGGGCAGAGCCCGCCATCTGGCTGATTCCCACGGCCTGCTGATTTCCACAGAGCTGCTGCAGATCCCGGAGAGGGCTGTGTTCAAGACTAAGCAACTTCAGTTCTGCCTCTCTGATTTGGAAGATCCATCTGAGTCTCCACAGGTGCCTCATGGGTCCAGGAGACAGTGATGCCAACAATAAGTAAAATGCTGCCAGTATGATTTCCCCCATTGGCTCCCTTTATTCATGGCTCACAGTTACCAGCCAGCAAAGGAGGGTCTGCACACCCCGAAGGCACTGTTACGATTGTTGACAGGAATGAAAACAAGGTTCTCTGCAGAAAACAAAGAGGCCTTGCCCTCCACAAACAGTCACAACCAAACAATGATAGAGCCTGAGCGCAGAGATGAGTTACTTAAAAAAGGGAACACCCAGCCAAAACAGACTAGATTTGTAATCTTGTTCCCAATATGGAATTAAGAATCCTAAAACACCATGGGGTCTCAAAGACTCAGACACGACTGAGGGACTGAACTGAAAGCAGTGAGTCCTTCATGGACCAACCCCCAACCTGCCTCCTAGGGTAGACAGTCAGCTCAGGGATATGAAGAATGCCCCAGGGGTGCAGAGGAAGCCCAGCAGAGGTGACCAAGCCAGGTATTGGCCAAGGGTATTATCCCTTCCCAAGGCCTTGCTATTCAGGGGTCTCCTTTGAGCCTTGTGGCTCCAGGGGGGGACACAATGTTTTCACTTGTTTTATGCCCAGGCAGACTCTGAATATCCAGACAGGTTATGAGATCTGCATGCAGTCATACTGTGATTTGATGAAAGAAACAGAGCCAGCTCCAATCTCTTTGCTCCTGATGCCACTTAGACCTCAGCTTCACCGAGGGAGATGTGAGGGTACAGGCCAGGCGCTTGGCACAGCCAGTACAGCCTGGGAAGCCCTCAGTCCTGATTAACTGTCATTAAGTGGCCAGGACCTTGAGTAGCTCTTCCCATGGGGCCAAAATGAAGACCGATGTTGTTTAGTTTGTCCACCTCCTGGGGTTAGGCTGGCAAAGCTTCTAATGAATCACAGTAGAAGAACACATCCTTCTCAATTAAAACCGTTAAGAAAGCCTGCTACATCATCCTACCTGCAGAGGAAAACACTGAATTGCGAGTCTGTATATGAATAAACATGAGAAAAAGTTGTATCTCTGATGATTCACAAAGCTAACAGGAGGCTTTACAATGGCAAATGGCCCAAGAGACTTCAGGCCCACCATATTGGGTTTTTGTAAAGTCGTTTTCACTGTTGCTAATGGAAATACCATGTTGTGACCTAGATGGATTCTGCAATTAACCATCAAACAAACTGTGAGTTCAGGCCACATGGGATAGGACTCTCTGACTGCCAGTCACATGACTGCTCGCTCAAATAGAGGCAGATGTTTCTGGTACCCTGAAACCCTCCCACCCAGAGCTGGCTACTACACTGGTGAACCATAAGTGGTTTCAGAGAGTCAGATAGAATGGGATTGGAGGCTATGTACCACTTTCTAGTTGTGTGACAATGGGAAAATATTAACTGTTCTGAGTCTGAAATTTCTCAACTATAGAATGGAACTTAAATCTTACTTAACAAATGGCATATACAGTATTTAGCTGAATAAATGGGCCATCTCAGAAGCTATAGAGCTACCATTCTAATAGAGTGGTATTAGATACCATCAACACCTTTCTGGAAATAACTCCAGAAATAATCTCCCACAGAGGTTCCTAAATCTGCCTGAGCATCAGTATCAAGTGTGGTGCTTTTGAAAAATGTAAAAATAGGCTGGACCCCAGACATTTCTATCCCATGCAGCCTGCTTTTATACTCTAACTTTGGAGAATTCCATGGACAGAGGAGCCTGGCAGGCTACAGTCCATGGAGTTGCAAAGAGTCAGACACGACTGAGTGACTTTCACTTTACTCACTTTGTAGACCTCCCTGTTCATTTGATATGTGATAATAAAGTCTGTTTAGGACAAAAGTACAGTGTTTCCCATGAGCAAAGACTACTTTTCAAAATCTGAGAATAGGGACCAGGCTTCTGTGTTTTGCAAAGCTTCTTCAGCAGTCAGGTGAACATGAGACCTTAAGATGACCGTGGGGCACCACTGACTTAAGCCCTAAGGAGACTAAGAAACTGCTGGTCACAGAACTATTAGCTAGATAATAATAACAACAAAAACAACAAACACCCTCAGTTTTTCTGATTTCCGACCTAATAAACTTCTCAACTCAGTACAATATAATTAAGAACAAGATGGTTTTTGTGGCTGATTATCTCAGATGTGATCCACGAGGTCCTGTCAGCAACTGTTTGAGAGCTATCAGCCACTTCCTCACTGAGGATTCACTGGGGATTTCTGTCAGAGCCACAGACCCAGGGATCTTTGAGGATCTAAGTGCTCAAGCATGACTGACTTGCACCAAGGAGGGCTGGCTGTTTAGGACACAAGGTCACAGCCCATATAGCCGAGCTCCATCTACAGATACTACTGCCAGGTGACTTCCTGGATGATAGACCATGTGTCCCACAGGAAATGAGCCAATCAGAAGCAAATTTGGCATGCAAACCGGTAGGGGGTGGCATGTATTGCCCATATAGCCTGAGGATATGCTAAGTCACTTCAGTCGTGTCCGACTCTGTGCGACCCCACAGACTGTAGCCCACCAGGCTCCCCCGTCCCTGGGATTCTCCAGGCAAGAACACTGGAGTGGGTTGCCATTTCCTTCTCCAATGCATATTTGTTATTTTGATTGTGGTAGAGTTTCACTGGTATGTTAAAATTGATCACACGCTGCATTTTAAATAAATTCAGTTTATGGTATGTCAATTATACCTTAATAAAACTATATTTTAAAGAATATTTAAATTTAAAACCTTGAGAAAACCTACTTTTCCCTAAGCTGACCATGTGCCAAGTATCTGATATAACTTAGTGAGCAGTCTTAGGAGGTGATACTTCTGATTGTCCTTTATTCTTATTTATCCTTACTTTTTTTATGGTTTGTTTTAAATTTAAATATTTTTTAAAATATTGTTTATTAAGGTATAATTGATATACCATAAACTGAATTTATTTAAAATGCAGTGTGTGATCAATTTTAACATACCAGTGAAACTCTACCACAATCAAAATAACAAGTATATTTATAGCTTTCAGAAGTTTCTCTCACTCCTTCCCAAACCATTATACTTCTGTTATTTCTTGGTCTGACTTTTTTCATTCAGTATGATCATTTTAATTTTATCTATTTTGTTACATGCATCAGTGTTTCTCTTTTTATTGCTGAGTTGTTTTCCATTGTATGAGTGTACACACATTTATAGTTTATTTCTCATTGGTAGACATTTGTATTGTGCCTGAAAGAAAATGAAAGTGAAAGTCACTCAGTCGTGTCTGACTCTTTGCGGCCTCATGGACTTATACAGTCCATGGAATTCTCCAGGCAAGAATACTGAAGTGGGTAGCCTTTCCCTTCTCCAGGGTATCTTCCCAACCCAGAGATTGAACCCAGGTCTCCTGCATTGCAGTCAGATTATTTACCAGCTGAGCCACTAGGAAAGCCCAAGAATACTGGAATGGGTGGCCTACCCCTTCTCCAGTGGATCTGCCTGACCAAGGAATCGAACAGGGGTTTCCTGCATTGCAGGTGGATTCTTTACCAGCTGAGCTACATGGGATTGTGCCTAGTTTTTGGTTATTAAAAATAGACCTGCCATTTTATATAAATATTTGTAAGAGTATATATTTTCTTTCTTTCCTCTTTTTTTAAAAAAAATAGCAATGAAATGTCTGGATTATATTATAGATGTATAAGTTTAACTTTTTAAAGAAACTGACAAACTGTTTTCCAAAGGGTTGATATCATTTTAACCTTCTCACATTCCCTGGAGCATTCTAGTTCTTCCTTATTTTCACCCAAATTGGATATCATCTTTAAATTTTAGTCTTCCTAATAGGTGTGTATTTTTATCTTGTAATTCCCACCTCCCCATCTATATGCCTTTTCTTTCTTTTCCTTGCCTTAATGCAGTGCCTGAGACTTCCAGTGTAATGTTGAATAGCAGTGATGAGAGAAGACATCCTTGCTTTGTTCCTGCTTTAAAGCAAAAGCATTCAGTTTTTTTCTATCAACTGTGATAGGAGATATGTGTTTTTTAGATATTCTTTAAAGGAGAAAGCAGTGGCACCCCACTCCAGTAATCTTGCCTGGAAAGTCCCATGGATGGAGAAGCCTGGTGGGCTGCAGTCCATGGGGTCGCTAAGAGTCGGACATGACTGAGCGACTTCACTTTCATTTTTCACTTTCATGCATCCGAGAAGGCAATGGCAACACACTCCAGCATTCTTGCCTGGAGAATTCCAGGGACGGGGGAGCCTGGTGGGCTGCCATCTATGGGGTTGCAGAGAGTTGGACACGACTGAAGCGACTTAGCAGCAGCAGCAAAGGTTAAGAGATTTTCCTTATATTACTAGTTATTGAGAGTGTTTATTTTGAACAGACGTTATGCTTCTTTTTTGGTACCTATTGAGATGACCAACATTTTTCTTCTTCAGTCTGTTAATGTAATGAATTATAATGATACTGAACCAGACTTGCCTTCTTCTGATAAACCTTTCTTCATTGTGATGTATTATTACTCTTATACATTGCTAGATAAGATTTGCTAATATTTTAGTGAAGATTTATTTATTATCATTGTAAGGATGAGGATATGTAAGCTTGGAGGTTGAGGATCACAGGTCTGAGATGAGTGTAGAAGCATATAAAAAAAAAGATGGAAGATTCCTACCTTTACTAATGTAAGCAAAATTTGTTTTTAATGCCATAACTGTTAATAATGACTTTGCCTTTAAATAATAGAATATTTGTTACCCTTGATATGTCTCTAAGCTCCATTATCCTCAGTTGTAAAATATGGATTCATAATGCACCTACTTCTTAAGATTGTAAAGATTAAATGACTTAATACATAAAAAGCACTTAGCACAACGAATACGTCATGGTTGTTCAATGAATGTTACGTATTGTTGTAATTACTGTTATACTATGGATCTGATCTTTATAAGCAGTAAAATTTACTGAAATCTAAGAGTAGAAAGCACAGTAGGTAACTGTGTTGAATGCATTTATATAGAGAGTAATATCCAGACAAGAATACTGGAGTGGGTTACCATTCCCTTCTCTGGGGGATCTTCCCAACCCTAGGATAGAACCTGGGTCTCCCACATTGCATGCAGATTCTTTACCACCTGAGTCACTAGAAAAGCCCATACATAATAATAACATTACATTTATATAATATGGACACCGTATAGGGCTTTACTTACAGTATCCACTTTCTTAAAAAAATTTCTGTGTAACGCATTCCCAGAAATGTAGCCTAAAGCAGCATGTGTTTAGCATGTCACAATTTCTCTCTGTCAGAAGTCCAACAAGTCATGGCTGGGTTCTCTCCTCAGCATCTTTCAAGGTTCAATCAAGGCTTCATTTGGCTGTGTCCCTTTCCAGAGGCTCTGGGAAAGACTCTCCTTCCAAGCTTCTTCATATTATTGGCCAAATCCAGTTGCTTGCCGTTGTAATACTGTAGTCCCCATTTCCTTGTTAATCATCAGAACTCTTAGAGGTCTCCAACATTTCTTACCCTTCTATCCATTTTCAAAGCCAGCAATGGAAAATCTCTTTCCCATCAAATCCTTCTCACACTTTGAATTTCTCTTGCCAGGAAGAGCCCAGTCCCCTTGAGGGACTCACCTTGTCTGTCACACACCCAGGATAATCTGTCTTAACCTGTCAGCTGCTTTAGGACCTGAATTATAACTACTGAGCCTTCTCTCCACAGTCCCTAAGATAATATTTGATTAGATGGGAGATGGCAAATGTAGACCTGGGGCCAGGAATCTTGGGCACCATCTTATAAGTCTTCATACCACAGATACATTTCTCAACTGTGACTTAAAATAAGATGGAACTATAAAATAATGAGAGTGACTTCCTTTTAATGTGCAGCTTGTAAAATAATTCATTAAAGATTATTCTCATTGTTTTAAAATTATACCCCATATGTGGGACATCCAAGCCCCTTGGCCGACATTTAGCAGATGTGAGGGTTAAAGATGCTAATGTTAATGTTTTCTTAGACCCTCTAGGAATAATCTCAATAATCTCATCACTGGCTGTCACTTAACCTTTTTATGCCTGTTTGATCACCTGTCAAAGAAAGAGATGAACATTTACCTCGCAAGGCTCATATGAGAGTTTAAGCATCTGTTTTATAGAAACGGTTATGCTGATGAACAGTTGTCATTTCTTGCAAGTTGACCAGGTGCAAGTGCTGCACACCAGGGCATTAAGGTGTAATTGAAGGTGTGTGGCCCCAGAACTGTGTGGCCCCAGACCCAGGATTCAATCCCTTCCCTATCTGCTTGGGTAAATTTTTAACCACTCAGTGCCTCAGTCACTTTAGGTCTTAAGTAATCATTAAAAGGATGGAACATGGATGATAATAAATGATAATGGTCCGCCACACAAATGTGGACCAGTCTTGGCATCCATATATGGCATCCATATATGGCAAGCCTGTAAATATGGACCTTGTGGTAATAACCATTTGCTTCCAAAACTGCACTAATTCAAGCACCACCTTCATATTTTTTGCCCTAAATGCATGGCATCTATTTGTACTGACTGCATACCATACATTCTTGTAAATCAACTTTTTTTCCTTATCCGTGAGATCACGGCTTTGCTGAGCTTGTTTCAGTTTTTCCCTAAGCTCATGTTAAAATAAACGCATAACTGTTAAAACTGCACTGAGCAAAACTGCCATGTACATCACAAGAGATAAAAATATTGCAGGTTGAGCAGTGATGCAGCGAAGATGCAAAAGGCACCTTCTCAGGGAAAAACAGTGCCCACTGAGGCCCCTGAGAAAGTAAATTGAGAGCTACCCAGATTTTAAACAACTTGATTTTGTTTTTTGAGAGAGTCCCTTGAAATTGAATTCATCTGATGTTTAAAATATGCCTTGGGAATAGAAAAAAAATGTATATTTACTAAAAATGAAAATAGGCCAGGGCCAGAATTTATACTCACATCTAGTTCTAAGGTCCACTTTTTTTTTTTTTTTGTTGGCATCACAACCAGGAATGAAGCCATTGGGAAGGAGCTGAAGGGAGGTAGGGTGGGGGCAGGTGTTGAGGAGTGGGCACAAAAGAAGAAAGATAAAAATGCAGAAAAAGAGTGACTTGCAAGTTAGTATTCAGAGACAGAAAAAGAGACAGGGAACTTTAGGGAAGTGGGAGAAAGGATTTGGTAAATTATTAAGTGACTATAAACCTTTCTTGTAACTCCATATTTAGGCTCCTCTGGCTTTTAAAATGCAGTTACTATTTGTCTTTGTATGTTGTTTAGGTGATTGATAGCTCTTCAGCTTTCTTTTCTCTTAGACTTTAGAACACCTTTCAGAATCCACTCAGTATGGCTGCCCATTAAGGCAAAATTGTGACCTGTACAAACATGTTTGTAATCAGGGCACCGTGACTATGGAATCTGAAAGTCAGGCTGGGATCCTAAACTCTGAATCTCTCTCCTTGATCTAAAAAAAATCACCATGCTAATTATAGTATGGTGACCAACTGAAAATGCTGTTGAACATGAGAATGAGATGGTTTCAGTGCTTCTTCTTAACGTTCCACTCCTTGCTAAGTGGCTCTCTAGAGGTGAATTTCTTGCTGCTATTTGCTTCAACAACTGGAATTAAGCATTCTGCCTTTGCCACTTCCTGTCCTGAGAAGCACCACAGCGCTGACGGCCCAGTACCTAAGGAAGAGCACTTTTGTTCTATCTTTTAATTAGGCCCTGACATCTGGTGTGGACTGTGAGTGCTTATTTGCACACCTGCCGGCTACTGGCTAGAAAGGAGCCCAGTCTATCTGGAGATTACTAGTGCAGATGGAAACTCAGTCATTTAATTTAATAGAGCAATTGTGTGGGCCTTGTAGAACATGCCACCCTTGTGAAATTGGGCCCGGGTCTCAGATTCAGGTATTCTGAGCAGTTCCTTCTGTAATGCACACGTCACCTCTTCTGTCAATCTCCATAACTGATACAGTCAGTTAGAGAAGCTTAGCAACCAAGCCATCTTGGAAACCTTTTGGGGGAGAAGAGATGGTGGGGCTCAAGGGAAGGGATTTGACTCATAAAGACAAGGAAATTTGCCAAGGATTTAAATGATTGTCATGCCTCCTCTGTTAACCAAATGTGTTGTGTACCACTCCAGCCTCATCTAACAAGCCTCAGTCTACCAAGAGGCTGCAGGAGGAGCACAGCTGGTGCTGAGACAGAGGCAAGTGTGACACGTTCAGGGTGGCCTCGTGGGCACTTGTGTCTCTGTGCCTTTGCGGATGATCCCTTACTTCCCCACGATGGAGTGCGACTCAAGCCTGAGGCTTTGGTTTTATACAACCCCATCTGTAACATGTATTTGTTTCCCACTGAATCCCCAAGACCTGTCTCAGAGTCCAACACAGTGTATGTGCTCGTTAAGCAGTTATGGAAAGAATGAATAACAAGTCAACTGAGATCGTATTGCCAGACCACTGAGACCCACTAACTCCCTGAATGTCTCCTTCTCAATGTTCTCAGAGCTCTGCGCCCACCCTGGGTACCTTGCTGGAATAGTCCACCTGTCAGCATGTTCACGGGCTATAGGGATGTTCTTGCTTGGCTTACACTGTTTCCTAATTATCTTATGTCCCAGTGGAATCCCAGGTGGTGTACAGTTTAACAGAAGAGACAGGGCACTTGTAACTTAGTGACAAATGATACAAAACAGAGTAATGCCTAATGTATTGGTACTAATTCAGTATTGGAGAAACAGAGGATTCTCTTTTTTTAACTTATTTGTTTTTAATTGAAGGATAATTGCTTTATAGTATTGTCTTGGTTTCTACCAAGCATCAGCATGAATCAACCATAGGTTTAATTACCCATGTCCCCTTCTACTTGAACATCTCTCCTACCTCCTTCCCGTCCCATCCCTCTAGGTTGTTACGAAGCCCTGGTTTTAGTTCCCTTAGTCGTACAGCAAATTCCCATTGGCTATTTATTTTACATATGGTAATGTATGTTTCCATGTTACTGTCTCCATACATCCCATCCGCTCCTTCCTCCCCCACCAGCTGTGTCCGTAAGTCTGTTTTCTGTCTGTGTCTCCACTGCTGCTCTGCAAATAGGTTCATCAGTACCATCTTTTCCAGATTCCATATATACACATTTATTTTTCTCTTTCTGACTTCACTCTGTATAATAGGGTCTAGGTTCATCCACCTCATTAGGACTGATTCAGATGCATTCCTTTTTATGGATGAGCAATGTTTCGTTGTATATATGTACCACAGCTTCTTTATCCATTCATCTGTTGATGGACATCTAGGTTGCTTCCAGGTCTTCACTATTGTAAATAGAGCTGCAATGAATATTGGGGTACATGTGTCTTTTTCAATTTTGGTTTCCTCAGAATATATGCCCAATAGTGGGATTGCAGGTCATATGGTGGTTTTATTCCTGGCTTTATTCCTCTCACTCTTTGAGAAGAGAAAGAATTCTTGTGGTCCAAAAAAATGAGACAGACTTTGCTATAGGACTTGAGTGTGAGCATTCAGAGAAACTGTGGCAAGTTTTCTAGATAAAGAGGCAAGGACACATAAAGCAATTAACAGCGTGGATTATGGACAAACATTGCTTACATTCTCAGCTTGACCATTCACTAAATTTGGGTAAATAGCACAATCTATCTAAGTTTTACTCTTCTCTTTTTATTTTTTATTTATTTATTTATTTATTTATTTATTTATTTTACTCTTCTCTTTTTAAAAATGGGAATAATTGTGGCTATGCCACATACATACCAGAAAAAAAATAGGATTAAAGGAGGCAATATGAATATAGGATTTAGAAAAACTCAAGATATATAGAAAATGCTCAATATTGGGTTGACCAAAATGTTCATTCCAGTTTTTCCATAATATCCAGAAGTCCAGATGAATTTTTTTTTTTTGTCCAACCCAATAAATAACAAGGATATTGAGAGGAAGGGAAAGAAGACCATAATGATGATGTCAACAATAACTAAGATCTCAAAATAGAAGATTTGTCTGACTGGAAACAAGGAAGGAGACAAGTGCCCGGGAAAGGAATTTGAATGAAAAAGGGTTTGGGGGGTCCAATACAAGGAAACCTGGGAACTGGGAAGGGACAGAGTACTGAGAAACAGACATTCAGGACAGGAAAGAACAAGTTTACTTGCAGGGAATGCATGGAAGCTGCTGTCAAACCGCTGCAGTTCATGTGCACTAATGCAAAACACAAATGTTTATAGGAAGCTATCACCAAATCACCAAGCCAACAAGTTCACATTTGTTTGTTCAGAGTGGAAGAACAGTGATGCACTCATGGAGTCACCATATGTAAAGAGGTCAGGACATCTCCGTAGACATCAGCTTAGCAATATCTGGGATTAAATTGCTTTGTGAGGGTTTCAAGGCTTACATGAAATAATCAATGTTCTGATATATTGGGGTTCAGAAGCAGGCAGGGTAACCTGTTATTTTGGAGGTTTTCTGAGAATGAGGTCCCCCCTTCTCTCATATTAGAAAGAAGAGTGTCCAGTTTTGTTTCTACTGAAGTAAGAAGCAAAGTGAAAGTCACTCAGTCATGTGCAACTCTTTGTGACCCCATGGACTGTGCAGTCCGTGGAATTCTTTAGGCCAGAATACTGAAGTGGATAGCCGTTCCCTTCTCCAGGGGATCTTCCCAACCCAAGGTATCAAACCCAGGTCTCCCACATTGCAGGTGGATTCTTTACCAGCTCAGCCACCAGGGAAGCCCACTGAAGTAAGAGCTATAATCTATTTCATGTGCTGTGTGCTTAGTTGCTCAGTTGTGTCTGACTCTTTGTGACTCCATGGACTATACAGTCCATGGAATTCTCTAGGCCAGTATACTGGAGGGAGTAGCCTTTCTCTTTCCCAGGAGATCTTCCCAACCTAGGGATCAAACCCAGGTCTCCGGCATTGCAGGCAGATTCTTTACCAGCTGAGACACAAGGGAAGCCCATCCATTTCATAGCTACAGATATTTAATTCCAAGTTAAGGATTTTGGTGTCAGACATGGGTCCAAATCTCAGAATTACTGTTATGAATTCATACAAGTTACTTAATCTCTCAGAAGCACAGTTCCTTCATTTGTTTTTAAAAAAAAGAGGGGACAAAAAATACCTCTCTTATTTCTTATTTAGAGATTAAAATATAAGTAAGTGCTCAGCACAGTGCCTGACTCAGGAATCAAAGAAAACTAGTCTTCTCACATTGCTGAAAGCAGTGCTTCCTCAGCTTGTCCTTGTACCTTAGGAAAAATTATTCAATGGTGAGAACATTGACCCAGAGGATCCTGGGGGGTATCCCGCACTTCCTGGGTTACCTTGGACAATTGCCCAGAGACTGTGGGGGTCTGGGGTGGGGGTGGCAGGTGTCCAATTCCATCTGTCTTTTGCTCTGTGTGAAGGTGTTTGCATGTATGAAACAGCTCCAGTGTTGTCCTCAAATCAGTCTTCAGCAAAATGAAAAAAACATTAAGAATATATAATACATTTTGTATAAGGTTAAATTTATTTAACTAAGGGATTATCATTTATTCTAACAGCATGTCCTTCCTAATCTTCTTAACAGAACAAAAGCATGGTAAGAGTGAAAGTAGCTTGGGTTTTGGTTTTGATTTCATTGAGAAAGTAAACACTTGACCATCATAGAAAGAAGAAAGATAACGCTAAATCATGTCCGACTCTTGTAATCCCATGAACGGTAGCTGCCAGGTTCCTATTTCCATGGGATTTTCCAGGCAAAAATACTGGACTGGATTGCCATTTCTTTCTCCAGGGGAACTTCGCGACCCAGAAATTGATCCCAGGTCTCCTGCATTGCAGGCAGATGCTTTATTGACTGAGCTACATGGGAAGACCATCATAGATCAGCTCCCAGAATTTCTTTAGAAACATTGTTATATCATATACTCCAAAAGGATGGGCACGCTAGCCTGGGAAGTAGAAAATCCTCATTTGGCTGACCAAGGCAGATGCGGTGATCACAGTGTGTCTTTGGGTTTCGATAGGCAGCAAGGCTCCCTTAGGAAAGAAGGATTTTAACCTGCTTGGTTATTGATTATTTGAAGCTGCAAGCACACAATTTAAAACCCAGTCACACCTCCTTTCACCAACACTGCTGTTCTAAGTGTTTGCAAAGTGCCTGTTAGCAGTAAGTAGTAGAGGTATTGACTTGTGTGCTGAAGGTAGCAGGTGCTGTGATAGTCCAATTTGCCTAGAATAAGGATGGAAGTTCATTTCTCCCTTTACATTTAAAATTTTGGAAACATCCTAAAACTGCTGGTACTGTCTTCTGTTATCCAAGGATGCAACTCTGAGAATGTTCATGAAAGAGCTGCAGACTAGGTCTGAATGCCTCTGGGAGCGGCTCGGATGCTGCCTCTGCAGTTGTGGCTGTGGTAGTGACGTCAGTAGATGGGCAAAGATGCCAGAATTCTAATGGACAAGCAAAGTCTAGGACAGAATCAGAGCAAGCCTGGGGATGAGTGACTGTATTCACCCCGGAAACAAAGCTGAAGAAATTGGTGCAACATGTGGATTTCCACTTCAGAGAAATCACTTCTAAAAGATAAAACAGCCTGCCTTTGGAGAGGGTGGAGGATACAGAAGGAAATGTTTGCGTGAAGACAGTGAGTAGAGATAGAGATGGGGGGAGGGCTCAGGCAAGAGCAGACAGTTGGATATTCCTTTGGGTGCAGACATATTGACTGTTCTTACACTGCCTATTGCCAGAGTTGTCTATAAAACATGCACTCTGACGTTTGGGAAGTCTAAATAGAAAGAACTTGAATGTTCACTCATGCTTTACTGAGTTCAGTAAAACACAAGAAATCACGATCTTAAAAAAAAAAAAAAGATTCTAACTCTGATTTATTTTCTTGCTGTACATTCAGTGAAAGATAATTAGACACGTCATTCATGGGTGACAAAACTATTCTCTTATTATCATGTTTAGAGTGTTTGAATAAGCTATTTGACACTATATAAGCTATTAGAATGCTCACCTGTGTTTCTTTCATGAAATAATTTAAAACTAAGGTGCTATTCAAAAATGAATTATCATCCCATAAGGGGTTTAAAAAAAAATTGTAGGTTGATCTACTAGACAGATACCAGGCAAGGTTTTTCTTTTCAGGAAGGATGCAAAATATTTGAAGGTTCCCAGGTGCCTGGGCTTCCCAGGTGGTGCTAGTGGTAAAGAACCTGTCTGCCAGTACAGGAAGCATAAGAACCACAGGTTCAATCCCTGGGTCAGGAAGATCCCCTGGAGGAGGGCATGGCAGCCCACTCCAGTATTCTTGCCTGGAGAATGTAGTGTACAGGGGAGCCTGGCGGGCTGCAGTCCATAGGGTCGCAGAGTTGGACACCACTGAAGTGACTTAGCACACACACACACATGCCTAGAACTCCATGCATGTCAGAGAAAAGGAGCTTAAAAAGACTGTGTAAGGCAAGTCCAACATTCTTTCCCAGATTCTTGAATAAAAAAAAAATTATTGGTAAAAGATACTCTAAATTATTATGGATTGAATTAATGATTTGATGGTTATTTTTCAGTCCAGAAATCTAAGAGACCCAAATCCAACTCTACTAATCATCCTGCCACTTTATAGATTCCTCAAGAAAATTGTGTACAATGGCAACAATAAAAGTGTTGCAAAGTACTACATCATTGATAGCTTTGGGAGTAAAAGGAATAGGCTGAGTCACAGGGCTTGCTCAGGACTCTTATTTTTCTTACCTGCCTATCTCTCACTTTCTCTGTCTCTGTGTCTGTCTTTCTCTCTCTCCTTCCCATCTAAATCTTGACCTGGTATTCCACAATATGCTGAAAGGAAAGAGAGGTGACCAGACCCAGGAGAGGTCCAAGTTCATTCACTTATCTGGGGACACTGGATCAGAAAAAGAAGAGAGGCTGGAAACCAGGGGATAGGACTGCCTACATCTGCTTACCATGCAGAGACCAGAAGGCAAAAGTGCAAGAAAGAGGCTAAAGCTTATCAAGGTACAGTGACCTTGACCACTAGTGTTCTCCTCGTCAGTTCTTTGATCAGTCAGGTAAGCATCTTCGCTTCCCTCCCAGAGGTCCTGGGAAGAGAAAGGACAGAGAGGCCCAAGCTTTCCCATGTAGGAAAGTACTTCTGGAGTGCAGGTGTTCCTGCCTCTATAATAATAATACTCACCACATATTAAGCATGTACTCTGTGCTGGGTGCTATTCTGAGGGCCCTATGGACATCATCTCACGTAATCATTACAGAGCCTTGTGGTGTTGGCAGAATTTTACCCATGTTACAAAGGAGAAAACCGGGATTGAGAAAGGTCAGGCTTTACCTCCTTTGAGTATCTGCTTATTATCTAAATGCCCACTGTGATTAGCCACCTAGTGTTGACATATTTTAGAAAATTCACATTCACCACCACCTCCACCAGACAGCTTGCGTCTCCCATGGTTAATTCTGACCATAGTGAAGTCCCTTTGCTATTGAAAATGCTGTCTCCCTGCAGCCTGCTATACTGAATACCATTTGCACCTTTTATGGCAATGGTGCTCAACCACGTTGATTTTTTCCCTCATAGACAGTTGACGATGTTGCCCACGTTTCTGGCTGCTACACTTGGGACGGGAGTGCTACCAGCACTCCGCGTAGAGTGCCAAGGTTCTTGCTAAATACTGTATACAGGATAGTCCCCCACAGCAGAGAACTGTCAGGCCTAAAAGGTCAGTAGTGCTAAGACTGAGAAATCCAATTCTGTTGCCACATAAAGCAAGCTGAACTACTTTCTGTGTTAGCCATTAGACTGTAAAGAGAGCAGTAACATCGGGTCTAGCCACCCCCTCACACACTAGCATCCTTACTGCACTGACTCTCAAGTCTTCTGTTACCTACCTATTTTTAACAATCCCCTTTGTCCAGAAATGGAGGTTTAGAAGACTAAATGAGCTACCCAGGATCAAATACTAGTGAATGACAAAGCCAGAACTAGACCCAGATGACCTGATTCCTCTTTCAACCATCTTCCAATGACATCATGTACTAATCTTTCAATTAGTTCATCAGGAATAGAGTGAATACTACCCACTCCAGTATTCTTGGGCTTCCCTTGTGGCTCAGCTGGTAAAGAATCTGCCTGCAATGTGGAGACCGGGGTTCAATCCCTGAGTTGGGAAGATCCCCTGGAGAAGGGAAAGGCTACCTACCTGATCCAGCATTCTGGCCTGGAGAATTCCATGGACTGTATAGTCCATGGGGTCACAAAGAATTGGACACGACTGAGCAACTTTTACTTCACTTTCAATAGAGTGAATAATACATTGTCTCCATTCTCACAAAGCTTATACTCCAGTGAAAATCAGCCTAATATATTCCCTGAAAGTGTTAGTTGCTCAGTCGTGTCTGACTCTTTACGACCCCATGGACTGCAGTCCACCAGGCTCTTCTACCCATGGAATTCTCTAGGCAAGAATACTGGAGTGAGTAGCCATTCCCTGCTTCAGGGAATCTTCCTAACCCAAGGATCAAACCCAGGTCCCCCTCACTGCAGGCAGATTCTTTACCATCTGAGTTACCAGAGAAGACTGGCGTGTTCCCTACCCATTTTTAAATCATCCCCTGTTATCATTTGATTTGGTCATGTCTTCTTTTAAAACCAATAAAAAGATTCTAACAATCAAGACTCTTGGGGAAAGCATGACTACTTTCAAGTCAAAAGTGAGTCTGTACACATAGATCAATAAAACAGAAGAGAGAGCCCTGTCTATTTAGGTTTTCTGCCCATTGTTTGATTGAATTGTTTGCTTTTTTTATATTGAGCTACATGAGCTATTTGCCTATTTTAGAGATTAATCCCTTGTCAGTTACTTCATTTGCAAATATTTTCCCCATTCTGTGGGTTGTCTTTTCATTTTGTTTATGGTTTCCTTTGCGGTACAAAAGCTTTTAAGTTTATTTAGGTTCCATTTGCTTATTTTTGTTTTTATTTTCATTACTCTGGGAGATGGCCCCCAAAAGATATTGCTGTGATTTATATCAGATAGTGTTCTGCCTTTGTTTACCTCTAAGAGTTTATAGTATCTTGTATTACATTTAGGTCTTCAACCATTTTGATTTAATTTTTGTGTATGGTGTTAGAGAGTATTCTATTTTCATTCTTTTAAATGTAGCTGTCCAGTTTTTCCAGCACCACTTATTGAAGAAACTGTTTTTCCTCCGCTGTATAGCCTTGCCTTGCCTCCATTGTCATAGATTAGTTGACCATAGGTGCATGGGTTTCTCTCTTGGCTTTCTATCCTGTTCCTTTGATCTCTATTTCTATTTTCATGCCAGTACCATACTGTCTTGATGACTGTAGTTTTATAGTATAGATGCTAGAAAAAAACTGTATTGTCATATGCAAAATAAATAATCTTTCAACCTTACTTACACCATAAACAAAAAATCATAGTTGATTATAAACCTAAATATGAGATCTAAAATTATAAAACTCCTAGAAAAAAAATAAGAGGAAGATCTTAGTGACCTTGGGCTTGGCAAATATTTCTTAAATATGACACAAAAGCCTGAACTGTAAAAGAAGAAAATCAAGAATACAGATTTCACAAAATCTAAAGCTTTATACTTTAAAAGACATTGTTACAAAATTAAAAAGCAGTCTGTAGACTGGGTGAAGACACTTGCATGAGATATGTCCAACACAGGCCCTTTATCTAAAATATGTACAGAATTCCTGTAGCCTTTCTTCCCTGGTAGCTCAGCTGGTAAAGAATCTGCCTGCAATGCAGGAGACCCCAGTTCAATTCCTGGGTCAGGAAGATCCTCTGGAGAAGGGATAGGCTACCCACTCCAGTATTCTTGGACTTCCCTGGTGGCTCAGCTGGTAAAGAATCCACCTGCAATGAGGGAGACCTGGGTTCAATTCCTGGGTTGGGAAGATCCCCTTGAGGAGGGCATAGCAGCCCACTCTAGTATTTGTGCCTGGAGAATCCCCATAGACAGAGGAGCCTGGAGGGCTGCAGACTATGGGGTTACAAAGAGCTGGACATGACCGATCAACTAAGCATGCACCTGTAACCTGACAATGAGACACACAATCCAGTTTTTAAAAGGGAAAAGATCTGAACTGATATCTTACCCCTTAAAAAGGTTTACCAGTGGTAAAAAGCACATGAAAAGCTGTGTAATCTTTCATCATTAAGGAACTGCTAATTGAACTGCAATGATATACCACTATAACCCACTAGAATGGTTAAAAATTTAAAAGACTAATCATAGCAAGTATTGTCCAGAATGTGGAGCAGCTAGAAATCTCACACACGGCTGACAGTAATCCAAGATGGAAAAATCCTTTTGTAAAACACTCCAGCAGTTTCTCAAAAAAAAAGAGAAAGAAATTAAACGTACACCCACTATTCAACAGAGCTATTCCCTCCTAAGAATTTACTCAAGAGAAAAGAGAAATATATCCACACGTGTAGATAGGTGTTCAGAGCAGCTTTTATTTATAATAGCTCCAAACTGAAAACAACCCAAATGCTCATCTACAAGTAAAGAAATAAGTAAATTGTGGCATATCCATGCAGTAGAAAGGGACCAATGATTGATACACACAAGATATATGATTATCAAAATAATTATGTTGAGTAAAACCTAGACACATACCCCCACCACTATCAAAATACAAACAAAAATCTATACTGTGTGGTTCCATTTATATAAAATTGTGAAGATTGTAAATCATCTGTAAGACAGGAAACAAATCAGTGGTTTCCTAAAGGAAACGGATGGTAAGGCATAGAGACCTATAAAGAGGCAAAGGATGCTTTGGGGGTGATGGACATAGTCATCATCTTGGCAGTGATGCTTTCATGTATATAGACCATGTCAAACTCATTACATTGTATACCTTAAAAACACATAGTTTATTGTATATTAAATCCCAATAAAACTGTGGGAAAATTAAATAAATTAAAATGAGTATCAGTTCTAGGTACTTTGGCTCTCTTTCCCCATTTGAGAGGCTGCCACCCAATAAGTCGCATCTGTTTCTGTCCCTGTAGTGCTAACAGGCTAGCAAGACTGCCTGCTTCCCTAGTGACAGCCAAGTGTGACCTTCAGGCCTCTCTCATCTCTAGGACAGTTCTGGTGCCTTCATTCAGTGGCCAGCTCTTCCACAAAGAACTGAAAATCCATCCTTCCTTAGAATTTGCACATCAGTGACCTAATCTTTGTCACTAAGTACGGATTGAGTTACACCAATCATTGTAAAGTCAAGGCATAGCTTGGAGGTCACACAAGACCCAATTTGCTAAAACACAGTGTCTGAGCACATCTTTCACTTCCACAGACACTTGCAACACATCATCCTGGAGTTTCATTTCACATCTTTATTTGTACCCCTGATTACATGTCTTTAAAAGCTTACCTGTTTTGACTTTTCATCATCTCTTTCCTAAGCTGGAAACAATAAAATCCTGAGCCAGATTAAAACCACAGATCATCAAAACATTTATTTCCTAGCAACTTTCTTCTCTGTTAAACATGCATTCAGTAATTAGGAATTGACATTGATGGCATTCAGAAAGATGATGCTGATGCTCTCTGATAGATTTTTGCCATCATACCATCAGTTTCTTCCATGTCTGTATGTATATAACAGAAAAATGGCTATAAGGTATACTATACATGAGAGACTACAATAGAAATTACCACAAACTTTGGATTCAAATATGAACTCAAAGCCCATTTGTATAATTTTCCAGTTACATGACTTAACGGCAAGTGTTTTATCTTTTTGTGAACTTCAATTTTCTCTTCTATAAAATGAGAGGATTGTTGTAAGGGTTTAATAAGATATTTTCTTTAAAGAATTTTATAAATTAAGCCATAGTATTTGAAACAACTCTAACATAGTTATCTTAAATTAGCAGTGATATATGTTTAAAAAGCAAGTTGTAGCAAAAGAACTACTTGTAACAATGTTTCCTGAAAAATACCCCTTAACTTCCTAATGACTTCAGGTAAACACATCTTTCTCACAGCACCCTGTTGTTTTTAGGCTAGTCTCTAGGACAGGGAGGCCTGGCGTGCTGCGATTCATGGGGTCGCAAAGAGTCGGACACGACTGAGCAACTGAACTGAACTAGTTATAATATTCAGATTTCCTGAAATTATCTATGGTAAAACTAGTTATAAAAATTTTATAATTCAAGGATAATATTGTTATCTTCAGTCTTATATAATATTGTAACTTGCTTACAGCCATCCCTAGATTTGGGGCAAAATACTCAATAATATTCCCATTGGAAATAACTGAAAGTGGAGAAAAGTTTGTTAGTTGTATAATGTCCAGTGAAAAACATTACTGTCTTAATTTTGCAATATACTGTGTTTCCTGGTGCTATTTTTATACAATGAAACAAATAACCTTCAGGAAAATAAGAAACAGTTTAATAACAAAATATTCAACTTCTTAAAAAACAAACCAAAGAAACCATAGTGCAGTCATTCAAATCACAGGATCTGAAGTCAGTCTACATTTCAGTCCTGATCTTGCCACTTACTTTGTAATATCTTATGCTTTGATTTCTTCATCTGTAAAAATGAGGATCATAAGAGCACGTATAAGGCTGGTATGTGGGTTAAATTAATTAATACATATATATAAAATGTTTACACTAGTACTGGCACAAGAAGAGGACTCAATAACTATTAGTTGCCATCAGCCTTATTCAGTTATTTGTGATGATCTGTTCCATATAACAGGTGTTGGATAAATGGTAGGCATCATCCATTTAAAATCCTCTGTCTCTTTCAGTTTTCAAAACAGCTTCTCTATCCTACAGCTATTCCTGAAGTGCTCCCAAGAAAGCCTTAACATTCTCCAGATCACAGTACGAATAGCACTTTTTCTGTGTGTGTATGTGTTGCTTAGCAAAGCAAATAGAATAATAACTAATGTGAGATTTTAATTATTGTGTGTGTCAGTAGTGCTGCTTTGTAAATCAGAGTTAATTAATTCTGAGTACTTGCTACTTCTTCAATCCTCCTACCAGCTCAGGAGCAAGCGTGCTATTTTCTATGTCAATAATGAGGGTGCTTCTAGAAAGAGTATTCAGAACAAGCAGGGTGCCATCTACATGAGAGCAATTTCAAGACTGGGAATATAGACTTGTCCTCAGTTCTACCTAATGTATGTTTCCCAGAAAAGGACAAGCTCTTTCCTTACTGTAATGTTAGATAAGGGCACAGCCTCCCCCAGTGGCTCTCTTTCACCTTTTCCTTCAGAAATTGGTCCAAAGTTTTTGAATCAATTATTTTGTCTTAACAATTCTTTAAAGCACTCCTTCATGTAAATGGATCTGGTTATTTATTTGGCTGTATGTACAATGGTACTCTCTTTTATTTACCTAAATGCATGATTTTCAAACCTACAGTGTTTACGCACAACTAAATTTTGCATGGAAACATAATTCATAAAGCAGAAAAATTGAGGAGCTAAGGAGTGTAGATTAAAAAATGAAACCAGTAGCCACCCAGCCAAACCCCACACACACTCCTGTCCCCTACAGCTGCCCCTACAGTATTTCCAAGAAACCCCATATTCTTCATATCACACTTCAGAACTTTTCATCCTAAACTACATTTCTTCATTAAGTTTTCAAGAAAACTTTATCACTGTATTTGTGTATTTCATGACAAGCCCACCATTCCTTTGATTCTCTTGATCATGCTTCTGTCCATTTCAGTCAGGTTTAAAATGCATAGAAGCCTCCTCCTTTCCAAAATGATAAACTTTACATTTTTTCATAAGTTAAAAAAAAAAAAACACCTTCTTTCTATCCTACCATCATTCTTCTTACCATTGTAATGATTAAGAAAAAGGAGAGAGACTGAAGGATTCACAATTCTTCAGTATGGAAAGACACAGCAAGCAAAACTTTGGAATGACTGAAGTCTATGAAATCATCATGGATCTGAAAAGGAGGATTTTTTTTTCAGCCAGTTCCTCTCTTGGTTAGGTTGGGGGAGAGGAGGGAAGGGTTTTCCTTGTAGCTTAACAATAAAGATCCACGGAGAGCAGAATTTATTGCTGAGGAAACTATAGCTCAAAAATAGAAATCGCTTTGCAAGAAACTGAGTGAATAAACTAAGATAAGGTTATAAATGTTCATTACTCATCAGCCCGGTGATGGCAAATCTATGGCCTGCATGCCGCACTCTCACCTCCAATGCCCAAGGTATGGATCCCTGATGATCATGGCATAGGTGCAGCCTCAGGAACCTTCATAACACAGTGTTCCAGGCAACCACCACATATTAATTAATCAGCATCAGCATGTGGTTTGAAGTCTCTCTGCCAATACTGATCTAGTCCAACCACCAGATTTCACATATAAAAACAGAAGCCCAGAGGGTAGACAATTTGCCCAATATCACACAGCTAATTAGTGATGGATAGCTATGCCTTTCACCAGCACAACTCAGGGGCCATTACGCTGAACGTCTTAGAACAGTTGTTGAGCTCTGAGAATTCCTGTGTTCTTACCCTTTGAGTCCATACATAGGGAGCTCTCCTAGTTTGTTTGTTTTGGTTTTTTTTTTTCAGTCCTACAGTTGTCTCACAGTGTTTGTTCCACTGTAGCCTTTCAAAATTGATGTCACTTATATCATATGTGAGAGACAAAATCTAATAAAGACCAAGAGCAGCGGCTTTGCCTGACCAACTCGAATAAGGCTGATAGTTCTGCTTTGCTATTTTATGTGCTGCCTGATCTCCAGAATGCAGTCTAACCTACTGAACCTCAGTTTCATCCTGCATAGGATAAATATAAATATCTGCAGAGGATAAAGGTCCATCTCGCAGGGATGCTCTGTGATTAAACCAGATTCTGAATGTGAAAGTGCCTAGCATCAGGCCCAGAACGTGGTAGGTAAATATTTACCCATAAGAATTTTCCTTTCTCCCCTTACTCCTTCCATTTTCCCTTCTCTTCATATTTGGTTCTACACATTATTAACTCCTTGACCTTGGGCAAGGTCCTTAACCTTTTTGAGTCTCTCCATATATATTGTTACAACAGGATTGCTTTAGTACTGACCGAACTGTCTTGCTGTGGAGAGTAAATGGGGTTAGAGCATCAGTAGCAAACTCAATTCACAATTTGAGTATGGACTCACAGTATGAGTACAGAGAATCTTCTAGAAGACTCCCTAGTTTTCTTGCACTTAAATGTCTTGCCTCAGAGACTTTTCCCATGAATATTTATATTATGGCCAGTGAAGGAGGTGACTACTGTCAGAAGGTCCAGCTCTCTCCTGAAAGGGTGTCCTTTTATGATGGGTAAGAGTCATTGAATTTCAAATTTAAAGCCCTGAATTTTCATGGAGCCTGTCACGAGCTTGCTCTTTGACCTTCAGTAGGTCATTTAGCCTCTCTGGACATCAGGGTAATCCACCGTGCCCACCTCATTGCATCAGCAACCCAAATGTGAAATGACCCAGGGAAATCTAAAGGCCATGTGGAAGTAATCAGATTTTCTCTTTTTCCTAGAACAAAAAAATGAGGGGGACCTGCCCCCTGGAGTTTGAACTGGCTCAAGTGTATCTTTATTTTCTTGTATGCACAAATGACTTTTTATGTAAAGATCTTTTTTTTTTTTTTAATGTAAGATTGGAAATGTGGCTGCCCTACTTAGAGTCTAAGCTGTCTCTGAGCAGCCGTCTTTAACTCCTACACATGTAGCCAATTAGAGGATATGCACTGATCCTGGGCCTCCAAGAATCTTCTTCTGATCTTTACAGTTAAGCCTTCATGTTTAGAGAGCCCCTGAATTATTAGGTGAAATGACCTAGTTCAGCCAGGACAAAAAGGCAAAACACATCTTCCCTTCTACCCGTTCCCCCTAACACACACACACACACACACACACAGGCATGTGTGCACACACATGTACTCCTTGCTCCAGACCCCTTCTGCCAAAGAGTTCAGAATTCCTTCAGCCAAGCCTTTGAGGGGCTTCAGAGTGACAACCAAGGGATGGTACCAGTGACAGTATCAGTTCTGATGAATCATTCTGATCAGCAGCCAAGTTTCTGGAATGGAATGGAATGGAATGAAAGCACCAGGTAATTGAGGATAAGTCTTCTGGGCTATTAGATATCTAGTAGATGGTAAGATAAATCCTCATCTTTTGCTAGTTATGGAAAAAGAAATATATTTTTCCCCTGCAAAGAAAGTGAAAGGACTAGACCATTATCGGTTACCATGGCAACTCAAATCCATTACGAGCTCAGTTCCTCCTGTCACTATGGAAGACTCAAGGAAAAAAGAAAACACTAAGATTCTCTGTTTTTTGTCAAATGTTTTGAAGTGGCATGAGCCTGAAACAACTTTTTCTGAGCAGAAAGGACAGGAGAACGTGAGAAGGAGATAAAGGCGGGATAGAGTCTGGAGTCCACCGGGGACATGTTGAGAGGAGCTCGCTATTGCCTGAAATGGTCAGTACCAGTGAAGCTGAGAGGGAAAGAAAAGAAAGCACTAAATATTTATTGAGTGCCCACCACACACCTGGTGCGGTGCTTGATAATGAACAGTCTGCAGCCTCCTAGAGCTCTCTGTCTGGGAAAAAAAAAAAAAAGACAGCTAAACAAGCAATTAAAAATATAAGGGGCAGATTCTTCCCGGGCATAAGTACAGCGGCGATGGGAGTAGGTGGCTGATGGTGCTGACCCAGGTATTTTTGAGGGGAGAAGGGACAGTAACAGGGTCCTTTGTGTGCTACCACTCTCAGATACTTCTTCTCCCACATGGATAAGACAATGAATTAATAAACTCTCCCCTGTACTTTCACCATTTGTCAATCCTCTAAGGTAGCCTTGAGCACAGAACCTGAATATGTTTGCTTAATTTATGCTCCCTCCAGCCAGTGTCATAAATTACTCTTGAGGAACAGAAGGAACATGGATTTGGATTCAGATTACCTGGAGTCAGCACTGATATTTACTAGGTGTCCAATCTTGGTTCAGTCATTAAACTTCTGAGAGGGTCTACTTCCTCGTGTTCATTTATCTGGAAGATTGATGAGAAGCTATGATAGAGGGTTTGGGGATTTTTGTTTTGTTTTGTTTTATTGAAGTATAGATGATTTACAATGTTGTGTTGATCTCCGCTATACAACCAAGTGACCCAGTTATACACGTATATGCAATTTTTAAAATATTCTTTTCCATTATGATTTATCCCAAGTGATTGGACACCATTTCCTGTGCTTTAAGAAAGTTTGTAGCCTAATCAGAATCAGGCTGGCAGCAGAGTGCAGGAAGGTTCTGGAATCCAACAGTAGTGGTGGAGGGAATGAGGGAAACATAAACACAAGAGTGTGGGTGATGGATTAGACAAGACGAGTGCCCGTGGAGAGGTATGGATGTGTTCCAGGAATTCTGTAAAGTAGAACCAAGAGAAATTATTGAACATGAAATGGGTAGAGTTGAAAAATGAAGCCCAAGTTGCTGGGCAACTGAGTGAATGGCAGAACCATTCACTAAGTGATGAAGGCATAGGTTTAGCACCATGTTGGTTGGTTAGAAGCCAAGTTGATTAAGTCGTCTGAAGCCTTTAGAATGGCACTTGTTAAGCTTTTGTGTGAGACTGGTGTGTAAGTGTGCCCAGAGTTGGAAACAGGCCTGGAAAACTAAGAGACAATGATACTTTTAGCTTAAGACATGATGAGGGATTCTAGAATGGGATTTTATGTAGACCCCACCATCAGGTGCATAAGAGCAAGCACAGCAGAGCAATTCAGAGCATCTTCTTACTCTTTCTTTAATAACAATCTACATTCCTTCTCTACCCTCCATTCGGGCTACTGGCACATAAAAGATCAGAGCTCATCTTGAGCTTTGGAGGAAGAAGGAATTTAATTCCCATGTTGCTATTTGCACTGATACCCAGGAACTTAGCCTTTGTGGAGTTCAACAACCTCAGTAAGCTTTGAAGAGTGCCAAAGGCAGGACATGTTGGAATGACATAGAATGTGGCCAAGTTGGGTTGTCTCTGGTAGTAGTCTGCCAGTTGGCTGGCTAGAGGATGCCATCTGTGACCCTCACATGTGCTCACTTATGCTGTATTCTCTCTTGCAGCAAACCCAGTGCTGAACTCATCATCTTCTTCCAGTGGTCAATAGCCCTATTTCAAAGCAGCACTCATTCCTTCATCCAGCTCTGCAGGATCTTGGCTTCTGCCAGGAAAGTACATGAAGTCAAAGGGTGTGGATTTGGGACCCCCTGCCACAACTAGCTGAGATGTTTATCTTGAGCAAGTTTCTTCATTCTCAGAGAGTATCCTTCTCTGTGTGGCAGGGATAATAGTGACAAGAGAGGGCCCCACCCCACCCAGTGGCAATGAGGAATAAATAAGGCATGGCACAGGAAAGAGGTGTGGAACTGAAACAGGAGTTGGGGTTTGACTTGTAGCATGGAGAGGGCTGCTGAATTGTAGAAAGAGAAAGATTCAACCTCCTGCCACCTCCTTCCTGCTGTCACGCAATGACGAAAGCGTTCTCTCAGGGTGACCTTGAATCTTAGGTGGAAGGGCACTGATGTCTGAGAAGATAGAATTCTATGTAGATAGTGGGGCTACTACTCCTAGGCACTTCTTCTCCCTCGTGGATAAGACAATGAGTAAATAAACTCTCCTCTGCACCTTCACCATTTGTCAATCCTCTAACGTAGCCTTGAGCACAGTCCCCAAGGCTGTGGTTAGGTACTTTGCACTCCCTCCAGGCAATGCAATATGTCACTCCTAGAGGAACAGAAAGAACATGGCTTCAGAGTCACACCACCTAGATTCAGTCCTGACATTTACTAAATGTGCAGTCTTGGTTAAGTTGTTTAATTTCTGTGCATGTCTATTTCCTCATCTGTAACAAAGAGCGATTATCCTTCTCAAATGTTCTTACAAGTATTAGAGGTAATTTCTGTAAGGTTCCAAGCACAGGGTGGAGCACACAGCAGACACTCAATAAGCAGTAGCTATATTCTTGTATTTATACTCATTTATAATAATTAAAAATAAGAGGATATGCTTCTGCAGACCCTCAGCCCACTGTCTCTCAAACTTTCTATCAATTACTATGATTGTATAAGGATTTCTCCCTAGTCAGAGGGCAGCATCCAGATTCAGTGCTTCATGAAACCAGTTGACATCAGAGAGGCTTAGGAAAAAAACCCTGTCTCTGACTCTATCCCTGTTCATAAATCTCAGCTAGCACTGTTCCCCTGGCTTCTAGAAGTCACTCCTACCTCTCCTGGCACCTCTGGAGGAGCCATGTCCCATGAGAAGGGGCGGCATGGGATGGTCAGACAGAGATGGTCAGAGGCAGGACAGCTGGAAACTCATGTCTATCTGGCCCCCGGGACCCTTGTGTACCCAGTGGCTGTGTAAAGGGTGGATGAAGGATATTTGGTTTTACCTGGGAAATGCTATCAATTGTCCTAGGCTCATTTAAAAATCCATTAGTATCAGGAAGTGGACGGATTAAGAAATGAGGAAGAGAAAAGGGAAAAAGCTGTCAGCACGCTGCTTTGCAGGGACCAAACAGCCTGTCTAAGCTTCACCGGCGAGGGCTGCACTGAATGCTAAGAAGCTACTAGGGTCGATTTTGAGATAGAGGGAGAGATGTCGGGGCCAATTCACACAAAGTCCTGGGCAGGCCTGTTCTCACCGCTTCCAAAGGTGATACTGCAGTGATCAGTGCTGGGATTTCAGGCTCCCAGCTGTTTCTGGTAGCCTGGAAACTGTGCCGCCCAGCAGTAACCTTGTCAACACCCACAGATAGTCACTCTCCCATGTCACCTCCCCACCTGCCAAATTCAGAACTGCATCCAGGGTCTTTTCATCCTGGGAGACATGAGTCAGGTTCAGAGTCCTTACTGGACCTGAGATAGACAGGGAGAAGGAGGATAGAGGTGTCCTCCTGGAGGATGGATGAGAGAGACAGGGAAGCAGAAACGAAGGAGGACAAAGATAAAAGCAGGCTCTGAGAACCGGAAGTGAACAGGATATGTGACAAGGTTGTGTATTAGTTTCTTAGGGCTGCAGTTCACAACCTGGGGGACTTAAAGCCACAGACGCTTTTCTCTCTCACACTCCTGGAGGCTAGAGGTCTAAACTTAAGGTATTTATGGAGCTGTTCTCCCTCCAGAGTTTCTAGGGCAGAGTCCTTCCTTCCTTCTTCCAGCTTCTGGTGGCCCTAGATGTTCCTTTGTTGCTTAGTTTGTGTCCAGCTTTACATGGCCATCTGTCCTCTGGGCCTGTACCGATGTCTCTGCTCCTCTATTTTTTTTTTTCCTCTTAAACTTTTTATTTTATATTGGAGTGTAGCCAATTGACAATGTTGTGATAGTTTCATGTGAACAGCAAAGGACTCAGCCATACATATACATGAATCCATTCTCCCCCAAACTTCCTCCCATCCAGGCTGCCACATAACATTGAGCAGAGTTCCATGTGCTATACAGTAGGATCTTGTTGGTTATCCATTTTAAATAAGGACACTGAAATAGAGCCCATCCTAATTAAAGATGATCTTATCTTGATAATATCTTCGAGGGAGATCCTATTTCTAAATAAGGTCACATGCAAAGGCCCTGGGGATTAGGACTTTAACATATCTTTGGGGGTTGTAGGGGAGGACACAGTTCTACCCATTAGAGGCTGTTCCGTCTGATTCACTTAGTCCAGTACTCTAGAAGGCCCTGGGGAAGGCTGGAAAGACCCTGGTTGTAATTGTAGAGTCACACATTCCAGTGTAACATAATACTTAAGTAGCATAATAAAATTAGTTACACAACAGGCTGAAGAATAGGAACACTGATAGTTGTCCCCTGGCCTTGGGATGAGGATGAACTAAAGTCCTTGCCCCAGATAAGGTTAAAGGCCCCTCGGCTCCATCCATGGTTGCTCTGTGGGACTGAGGCCCAGGGAGGCCAGACCCTCCAAGGAGCCAGGAATCCAGATTTCTATGTGAATTTTTTTTTAAACTTTAACAACTTTTTTTAATTTTGGCAAATAATTTTTTCCAAAATGTGATGCAGGCCAAACTAAGCCCATCTGCAAACTAAGGACAGTCATGAGTAGCCAGTCTGCCCACACTGGCAAAGAGCCTTAGGTTCAATCCCAGGCTTGTTACTTACCATGTGACCTTCAGTGATTCCTCTTGCATCTCTGTGCCAGCTTCCTAGTGGGCATGAAGCAGTCTCCAACACCCCACATGGTATGGTGATAGGTGATGGTGAATATTTCAAGGCATGGGGTACCAGGTGCATGCCAGAAACATACAGAGTAGTTTGAGGAACAAGACTTGGACACTGGAAACCTGAGTGACCTCCTGAGTTGCTCTGAGGATTATGTAAGTAGATCAGTTTAAGTCCACTGGAAAGTGCCTGCCCCAGCCTCACACTGAGTAATTCTTCTTCTCATGCTATAACCCCTCTCAGGGCTCCTCTCTGAGTCAGACTTAGTGGCTGCTTTAGTGGTTTTAAATGCATGGATTCCAAATGCAGAGATGTGAGGGAGATATAACTTGAGTTGCTAGGAGAGAAAGTCCTAGAGTGGAGACAGAGAGAAATATTTCAATCCTTGCTTTCATGCTGATGATAATAGCTCACTGTGCAGATTATACATGTGAGGGCCTGTGCTCAGAGCTGCTGGGGATTATTTGCAGTCCTCATGCCAATCTTCAGAGGTAGATGTTATAATGACTTCTATTTCACTGACAAGGAAACAGAAGCAGTAAGTCCAGAGTTTGGGGTGAAATCTCCCAGTTCCTTTAAATTGTGGCAGCCCAGTCAAATATTTTTCCAAACTAAGCCCATCTGCAAATTGAACCTAGCCTCATGGCAGCCTTTGCAATCTTTGGTCAAGAGTCTTGGATCCCAGGTCTAGTTTTGCCATTCTCTGTGTGACCTTGGGTAAATCACATAACCTCTCTGGATGATGGCTGCAAGTTATTGATGCTCAATAACTTGCAGAGGTCACAGAACTTATAAGGGGTAAAGCTCAGGATCTGAACCCAAGCTGTTCAAGATCACAGAATGTAATCACTGTAAATGTAAACAATCTTCAATATGTGTTCCTCTTACTCTTCTAAGACCCTCTACCAACCGAGCTACCAGTTCTAAGTGATGATCCAGTTCTAAGGATGATGACCTAGTTGCATTAGCTAATACCGTTAACATATTCCACTGATGGACAGTAAGAATGAAAGTGAATAAATGAAGGGTTGTAGAGACTTCTTTCAACGTGAAGGGCAAAGAAGAGGTAGGAACACTCCCATCAGTGCCACATCATTTGGCCTGAGATTGCATCCTTGAGCGTTTTTTTCCTCATCCACGTGACACTCTTGATTCATGCTTCAGAATAAGAAGAGTCTGGTGTTAATATTGGGTGTCATTTAGTCTTAAAAGCTCTTGATGTGAAAATGAAGCTGTCCACTGGTTTTTCAGTTTTATTTTTAGCAGAAAACCTTAAAAAAAAAAATGAAACCTTATATAGAATGCCAGCACATAGAACAGAATCAGCTGGTGTCCATTATGTACTGCTCCAGCATAATAATGATGATGAAGGTAACAATAGCAGCAGCTAATCCTTGCTGAGAATTTGCTGTGTGCCAGGCACGATTTATTATAAGACCTGACCCTGGGGCTCCCTTAGTGGTCCAGTGGCTAAGACTGTGAGCTCCCAGTGCAGGGGCCCTGGGTTCAATCCCTGGTCAGGAAACTGGATCCTACATGCCGCAGCTAGGAGTTCAATCAAGGATCCCACATACCACAACTAGGGCCTGGTGCAGCCAAATAAATAAATAATTTTTTTTTTTTTTTTTTTAAAGAAAAAAGGCCTGACCACAGTAACTCATCAAAGCCCTACATCATCTCTGTGAGGAACTGAGATCCACAGATGTTCAGTAATTTGCTCAAGGTCACAGAGCTCAGCCTGGGATTTAGGCAGACTGCCTCCAAGGCTCACAGCCTTTCCCACTCTACTGCTCTGCTCTCTACCCTAGTTAACTCCAGATGCACCCAAGTAAGAAGATGCTTATTTCAGAGGAGAGCCACAGTGATGCAGAGCCATGCCTTTGCCCTTATGATCCTGAGTCATTGAAACCCCAGCTTGATTTTACTATCCACAGGGTCTTCATCTATTGGAAACATCTCTCTTCACTGACAGTTACTAGGCCTGTCCTTGTACCTCAGTCTTAGTTAATTTGTCTTTGAGATGCCCCAACAGATCTTTCAGAGAGATAGTCATGTCTGCCTCAAAAAGTAAATTAGAAGTCAGAAACAAACACACACACCCCTTTACTCTCCAAACTTGGTGAAAATATGTCTGGAGTGGTTAGAAACAAACAGACCCCAATCCACTGGATTTATAGAAATAAAAGAGGATATGCAGTGATCGCAGGAAGAGGGTGGCCAAGAAGCCCAAGAGGCTTCTTTAGGGAATCTTGGGTTCTGGGAACACAGAACAGAAAGCCGTTAGACAGGAAGAAACAGACTTGTCTGAACCCTGGCTTCTCTGGGACCTCCCAGAAGGTATTTAATTTACATGATTAGGCTGGGGCTGATGGTGTGATTAGTGATAGGTTAGACCTCCCTGGAGCTTTATTTTCTTTACACTTTACTAATAAAATGTAACTTTTAAATATGGATCTTAAACATTAAATTTCTAGACAGTTGAGCTAAAACAGATTCCTGAGTCCTAGTATTATTGATATCTAAGGCTGAATGATTCTTTGCGGTGGGAGCTGCCCTGGGCACTGGAATATCTTTAGAACTGGTTCTGGCCTCCACCCTCGCTGGGCCACTAGCATGACCCATTGGTGACCATCAAAAATACCTCCTCACATTGTTAAATATCCCCTAGTGAAAGTGACAGTGTTAGTTGCTCACATTAGTCGTATCTGACCCTTTGCAACCCCATGGACTGTAGCCCACCAGTCTTCTCTGCCCATGGGATTCTCCAAGCAAGAATATTGGAGTGGGTTGCCATTTCCTTCTCCAGGGGATCTTTCCAACCCAGGGATTGAATCTGAGTCTCCCACATTGCAGGCAGATTCTTTACAGTCTGAGCCACCAGGGAAGCCCAAATATCCCCTAGAGAGCAAAATAAATTCCAGTGAGAACATTGAATTAGGGAATTTCAGAGATGCCATTTCGTTATCTAGTTATTTAGCCCTATGATCCCTTTGATATTTGGGATCAGTTTTAAATGAAAAGTTTGGCTCAGTGTATTTTTTCCTACTGCTAAATGTGTCCTTTGTCTGGAGGTCCTGGTTCATAGGTTGAGGACAGCATCATAGTGGTTGCCATCATACCAGCTGCTCTTACTAAAAGTTAACAAGTCAGTTGCTAAAAACATACTGCTTAACAATCCTGCAGAGATCAACCTCACCACCTCATGTTGCTTTCAACTCCCTTCTTTCATCCTATCTCCTCTTCCCACAAATGTGAAACTAGGAGACAAACAAAAATCAATGTCAATTGTTTTGGCTGAGGCAGCCTACCTCACCCCAGACAGCCTTTCTCATATCAAAGGGCATTGTTTATTTTTTACTTTATCTTTTTCTGTTGTCTTTTTAAAATTTCCTAATAGAGGATAACTTCTGCCATACATCAACAGGAAACAGCCACAGGAATACATATGTCCCCTCCCTCCCATCTTCCTCTTCATCTTCCCTTCTAGGTTGTCACAGAGTACTGGGTTGAGTTCCCAGCATCACACAGCAAATTCCCACTTGCTATCTACTTTACATACGGTAATATATGTTTCCATGCTCTTCTCTCTGTCCATCCTTCCTCCACTGTGTCCACAAGTCTGTTTTCTATGCCTGTGTCTCCATTGCTGCCCTGCAAAGAGGAGTCTAGAAAGATGAGATTCTACTGTCTTTTTTCTCCAGTAATTACTACTCAGTTACTTAAGGGCTTAAGTCACACTCTGTATATAGGTGTGGGTGTTAAAAGTTCAAACCCCATAATTAGAGCATAGCCCAGGTTTGAGTCCTGGCTCATCCATCCATCCACTAGTTTCAGGACGGTGAGTAAGTTTCTGAAGCTCTTAACTGCAGTTTTAATATCTACAATATGGGGACAAGTAATAGTGCCGGCCCCACACGGTGGCTGGGAGCATTTAATAAAATACATATTTGACATCTTCAGCAAAATGCTGTGCATTATCAAGCATTCTGTACACGTTCTTCCCACTATAATCATCACCATTATAATTATTTTTAATGATCACTTCATTCCCTATCCTCCTATCTCCGCTAGAAGTATCTGGAGATAATGACTTCAGGCAGACAGAAGATTGCTTCAGAAACTTTTGAAGAAACATTTTTTAAAAAGCAATTAAAACTTACCCCTCATACCTTTCTATAGCTCTGGGACCACAGCCAAAGTGACCATAGGATATCTGTAATGAACTCAGCCAGAACCTGAAACCAGGAAATGGCTAAAGTGAAGTGAAGTCGCTCAGTCGTGTCCGACTGTTTGCAACCCCATGGATGGTAGCCCACCAGGCTCCTCTGTCCATGGGATTCTCCAGGCAAGAGTACTGGAGTGGGTTGCCATTTCCTTCTCCAGGGAATCTTCCCGACCCAGGGATCAAACCTTGGTCTCCCACATTCCAGGAAGACACTTTAACCTCTGAGCCACCAGGGAAGCCAGAACCTGAAACCAGGAAATGCCTAAAGACCCACCCAAATGTCTCCCAAATCACCCTCCCCGTTTTCTTCTCTTAGGCACTTTCATAGGACCTCCCCCTACTCCCTCACCTTTCCTTTTCTAAAAATCACTTCTGCCATCATTTGAAGTGGCTACACTTGAATTCAGAATGACAGGAAAGAAAATATCTTGTTCCTTGGTGATATTTATTTGCTCAGCAGGTGAAAAGCAAAGCCTTGCAAGAAAGAAGTGAATCTATGATGCAGCTGAGGTAGCTATAACCCCTTTCTCACCACCAAGCATTAACTCCTTATTGTCTGAGTGCCCAGCATGAAGGAAACATCCCTTTGGGATTTAAGGATTCAATAGACTCACTGACCTTTTTTCTTAATCAACAAAGATTGAAGTGTTTACCCTCAAGTCCTCTTTTTTCTGAGTAGACGACCAGCAGCAAGAGGCCTGGGTAATGATTTTTTCTAGGTACTGAGTATGACATATAGCATCATGTTTATACCCTCAGTATGGAAATGTGCATGCCTGGATTTTCATCCCAACTCGGCTGTTTACTAGCTGTGAGGAAAACATTGTCACCTCACACATATTAAGGCATTCTCTTCGCCATAAGCACAGATGGTCCCTGTGCTAGCTAAGCCTTGGGAGACCAGGAAGAGATATTGTTAAACTCTGAGTCAGGTTTCCAGTGGCTTGATATTACATATCAGTTTATATTAATATGTCTTGGCTTGGAGAATAACTCTATTATCTGACCTGTATGAGCTTCAGTTTTCATTTCTGTATTTCTTCTTCGTAGGGTTATTCTAATGTTTCAATTTATAAACAATGTGACAGACTGAACTCAAAGCCTGGCATCTAATAGGTACTCGATTAATAGTTGTGAAAATAATGGTTATTTAAATGAAGGGTTATTTAAATGGGGGTCTATGCAGAGCAGTATAGCCCAGCATTAGCAATTAGGAGACCTAAGTCCCCAGATTTGTTCCTAAATATTATCTTGTACAGCTATCTCAACCGCTGAAGCACAGTTTCGAATCAGGTTAAAATGGAGTTAATATTATTTGCCTATAATTGCTTAGAAAGATGGTGAGAGACTCAACTGAGTGTTAGGGAAGAAAGAACCGTGAAAAATGTAAAATGCAAAACAGACTGAACTGCTAATAATTTTTTCATTCTTTGCACGCTGTTGTTGCTGTGGTTGCTTTTCATCCTGGTGGTGGCATTTGACAAGCTCACTACTTATAGGCACTTCTAGCACATTCCTAGACAAGGAGAGACTGTCAGAAGCCATTGCTCAAGCTAACTCAAGGCTGAATCAGGATCAGGACCCAAGTCTGTGACTTCAGTCTGGTGTCTTTCTCCTTCACAGAATGGGAGTGTCCTACAGAGACTGGACCTTGTACAGAGGCTGGAATTACTGACAAATGGCATTTACAGAATGAGAGGCATTAGATGATTCTGTGTAGCTCTTCTGATTTCTAAACTTACAGAAGCATTTCTTCAGAGCTAATTCCCTTTCCTTCCTTTTCTAGCTCTGCAGGGTAGAAGAGTATTCAACTGTTGACAGCGGGTGATGTGCTTACCCTGGGAACAGTTCATAAAGCCTGACTGCTTCCAGGAGAGCCCAGAAGAGGGCTCAGTCCACTAACGGAGGCAGTCAAAATTGCCTGCAAAATAAACATGTAGCTTCTTAAAGATCATTACTAGACATTGACTAGCTCCCTGATGGAGACTGGGCAAGGGAAGTGAGGATTGGGGAGGTCATGCCGTGCCAAGTCATGCCATGACTTTATTAAGACCCACTGAGGTGGGAGCCAAGTTGGTTAGAGAGCTGGCCACAGATGGTGACCTCCCAAAGCAGATCAGTGACTTGCCAGGGATGGAGTCCAGGCAAAGGTCCAGAGACTTACATTCCTGCTACTCCTTCCTGTAGTGCTCATCTGGGGAAATGTAGCAAGTGCTCTTGATATTCTCAGGCTTCCTGTACCTGGCAATGGCTAAAGTTGTTAAGTCACTTGAGGACAGGCAGTGCCAAGGGGTCTTTGTCTAATTCAGCCATGTTTTGGGTTGAGGCCACACGCCACTGCTATACTGTTACAGAAGGGAACAAAAAAAATCCCGTGCTAGAATTGTTTCCTTGCTGTTGTTGTTGCTGTTCGGTCACTCAGGCATGTCTGACTCTTTGTGACCCCATGGACTGCAGCACACCAGACTTCCCTATCCTTCACTGTTTCCTGGAATTTGCTCAAACTCATGTCCATCGATGTACTATGTAGAGTACATCATGAGAAATGCTGGGCTGGATGAAGTACAAGCTGGAATCAAGATTGCTGGGAGAAATATCAATAACCTCAGATATGCAGATGACACAACCCTTATGGCAGAAAGTGAAGAAGAACTGAAGAGCCTCTTGATGAAAGTGAAGAGGAGAGTGAAAAAGTTGGCTTAAAGCTCAACAATTCAGAAAACGAAGATCATGGCATCCAGTCCCATCACTTCATGGCAAATAGATGGGCAAACAGTGGCTTGACTTTATTTTTCTGGGCTCCAAAATCACTGCAGATGGTGACTGCAGCCATGAAATTAAAAGACACTTACTCCTTGGAAGAAAAGTTATGACCAACCTAGACAGCATATTAAAAAGCAGAGACATTACTTGTCAACAAAGGTCTGTCTAGTCAAGGCTATGGTTTTTCCAGTAGTCATGTATGGATGTGAGAGTTGAACTATAAAGAAAGCTGAACGCCAAAGAATTGATACTTTTGAACTATGGTGTTGGAGAAGACTCTTGAGAGTCCCTTGGACTGCAAGGAGATCCAACCAGTCCATCCTAAAGGGGTCAGTCCTGGGCATTCATTGGAAGGAGTGATGTTGAAGCTGAAACTCCAAAACTTTGGCCACCTGATGCAAAGAAATGACTCATTGGAAAAGACCCTGATGCTGGGAAAGATTGAGGGCAGGAGGAGAAGGGGATGAAAGAGGATGAGATGGCTGGATGGCATCACCGACTCAATGGACATGAATTTGGGTAAACTCCAGGAGTTGATGATATACAGGGAGGCTTGGTGTGCTGCAGTCCATGGGGTTGCAAAGAGTCAGACATGACTGAGCGACCAAATTGAACTGAACTGAACTGATGTCCACTGAGTCAATAATGCCATCCAACCATCTCATCCTCTGTTGTCTCCTTCTCCTCCTGTCCTCAATCTTTCACATTGTCAAGATCTTTTCCAGCGAGTCAGCTCTTTGCATCAGGTGGCCAAATTATTGGAGTTTCAGCTTCAATATCAGCCTTCCAATGAATATTCACTGTTGATTTCCTTTAGGATTGACTGCTTTGATCCCCTTGCTGCCAAAGGGACTCTCAAGAGTCTTCTCAAGCACCATACTTCAAAAGCATCAGGTTTTTTGTGCTTAGCCTTCTCTATGGTCTAACTCTCACATCCATACATGACTAATGGAAAACTATAGCTTTGACTACACAGACCTTTGTCAGCAAAGTGATGTCTCTGCTTTTTAATACACGGTCTAGGTTTGTCATAGCTTTTCTTCCAAGGAGCAAGCATCTTTTAATTTTGTGGCTTCAGTCACCATCTACAGTGATTTTGGAGCCCCCCAAAATAAAATCTGTCACTGTTTCCACTGTTTCCCCATCTATTTGCCATGAAGTGATGGGACTGAATGCCATGATCTTAGTTTTTTGACTGTTGAACTTTAAGTCAGCTTTTTCACTTTCCTCCTTCACCTTCATCAAGAGGCTCTTTAGTTCCTTTTTGCTTTCTGGCATAAGGGTGGTGTCATCTGCATATCTGAGGTTAGTGATATTTCTCCCAGCAATCTTGATTCCAGCTTATGTTTCATTCAGCCTGGCATTTCACATGATATTCTCTCCCTAGAAGTTAAATAAGCAGGGTGACAATACATAGCCTTGATGGACTCCCTTCCAAATTTTGAACCAGTCCATTGTTCCATGTCTGGTTCTAACTATTGCTTCTTGACCTGCATACAGGTTTCTCAGGAGGCAGGCAAGGTGGTCTGGTATTCCCATCTCTTTAAGAATTTTCCACAGTTTGTTGTAACCCACATAGTCAAAGGCTTTAGCATAGTCAATGAAGCAGAAGTAGATGCTTTTAATATTAGAAAAAGATAAATAAATAAAAGGCAAGAGGTGAACCTGATACCCTTCAGGTATTTGAAAGAAAGGAAAAGATGACAACTTTTTAACCTGGCTGCATAAAATAGAGCCAGGGCCAGTAAGTGGAGGTCATGGCAAGGTGACCCACATTTAGAAAATTGACAGTTCAGTGGTCCAAAATGGAGTAGTTTTAGTATTAGTAAAAAAAATAAATAAAAAGAGATGAACTCAATACCCTTCAGGTATTTGAAATAAAGGAAAAGATGACATTTTTTTAACCTGGCTCCATAAAATAGAGCCAGAGCCAGTAAGTGGAGGTCATGGCAAGATGGCCCACATTTGGAAAATTGACAGTTCAGTGGTCCAGAATGGAGTGGAATGCTTTGTGACCTGACAAGTTCCTCACTTGAGATGTCCAGGCATAGACTGGTACTATTCTGTGTATCCTTAGGGTTCTCTTGAGGTTCAGTAAAGTCACAGCATACATAGAAATCAGCCTTGAAATCGGCCCTGAACCAAAATCATAGTTAGTCAGAGTTACTTTTGAGAATCTTTGGAAGTGAAAGTCACTCATTTGTGTCTGACTCTTGTGACCCATGGACTGTAGAGACTATATGCACTGTATGGACTATATATATGAATTCTCCAGTACACTGGAGTGGGTAGCCTTTCCCTTCTCCAGGAGATCTTCCCAAACCAGGAATCGAACCAGGGTCTCCTGCATTGCGGGCAGATTCTTTACCAGCTGAGCCACCAGGGAAAACCAAGAATATTGTGTTCTCCAGGGGATCTTCCCAATCCTGGAATCAACCCAGGGTTTCCTGCATTGCAGGTGGATTCTTTACCAAATGAGCTCTCAGGGAAGCCACAGCATACGTATAAATCAGCATTGAAATAGGCCCTGAACCAAAATCATAGTTGGTCAAAATTACTTTTGAAAATCCTTTAAATTGTCCATAAAAACTGTATATAAATATGATTTTAATTTTCACCCTGGACAGTTAAGGCTGAGTTGCCTCTAGGAACCATATTGTTCAAAAGGGGTCTTCACAAACTGGAATCACTTTTAGTGGGGTTAGGTGCTTGAGGATTAGGAATCATGGCTGTTCACCTCTTTCATCTGTGCTCGTGCTCAGTGAGTGGGTGGAAAGGCAGGGGGAACCACTCAATTATTTAAATTACTGTATATGTATGTGCACATGAGATATGGCACATATAGTTGATTGTGCCAATTTAAAATTAGATATGCTGCTTATTAATCTCATAGGATGAAAGCAGAGATGAAATCTGGACCCACCTGTCTTGGTGGCTGAGATGGTAAAGAATTTGCCTGCAATGCAGGAGACCTGGATTCCATCCCTGGGTTGGATTCCTGGAGAAGGGAATGGCTACCCACTCCAGTATCCTTGCCTGGAGATTCCATGGACAGAGGAACCTGGTGGGCTACAGTCCATAGGGTTGTGAAGAGTTGGACACAACTGGACGACTCACAGTTCTGTAACCATCACCACCAACAAGACATAGAACATTTCTATCACCACCAAAAGTTTCCTTGTGCCCAGGCCCCTTTGCACTCAATCCTTTCCTCCTAATCTCAGAAACCACAGATCTGATTTCTGTCTATATAGTTTTCCTTTTTTATAAATTGCACATAAATGGAATCATATGATACCTAACAGTCTTTTGTGTTTAACTTCTCAGTATGTTTTTGAGATGCAATCACGTTGTTGAGTTTATCAGTAGTTCTTTTTTATGGCTGACAATCCATAGTATCAATATATGGCAAGCTTTGGGATGGTTTTTTTATTGAAGTATTGTTGACTTACAGTATGTTTCATATGTATAGCACAACTTTTCAATTATACACACACATATACATATATGTATATATATATATACACATGCACTTACATATGTATGTATTCTTCAGCTTCTCTTCCCTTATAGGTTATTACAAATTATTGAGTATAATTTCCTGTGCTATACAGTAGGCCTGTGTTGGTTATCTATTTTATACATATTAGTGTATATATGTTAACCCCAGCATCCTAATTTATCCTTCCCCACCCTGACAACTTTATCTATTCATCTGTTGATGGACGTTTCAGTGGTTCCCAGTTTTTTTTTTACTATTATAAATAATGTCACTATAAATATGGGCTTCCCTGATAGCTCAGTTGGTGAAGAATCTGCCTGCAATGCAGGAGACTCCTGTTCAATTCCTAGGTCGGGAAGAGCCGATGGAGAAGGGATAGGCTACCCATTCCAGTATTTTGGGGCTTCCCTGGTGGCTCAGCTGGTAAAGAATCCATCTGCAATGTGGGAGACCTGGGTTAGATCCCTGGGCTGGGAAGATCCACTGGAGAAGGGAAAGGCCACCCACTTCAGTATTCTGGCCTGGAGAATTCCACAGACTGTATAGTCCATAGGGTTGCAAAGAGTTAGACACAACTGAGTGACTCTCACTATAAATATAAGCATTCAAGTATCTGAATGAACATGTTTTCTTTTTAAATTAATTTTTATTGGAGCATAGTTGATTTACAATGTTGTGTTAGTTTCTGCTGTACAGCAAAGTGAATCAATTATACATCTGGATATATCTAGTCTTTTTTAGATCCTATTCCCTATGGGTCATCACAGAGTAGTATTGAGTAGAGTTCCCTGCGCTATGCAACAGGTTCTTATTAGTTATGTAGTTTATGTACAGTAGCGTGTATATGTCAGTCCCAGTCTCACAGTTTATCCCTCCCCCCGCATTCCTCCTTGGTAACCAGAAGTTTGGTTTCTACATCTGTGACTCTGTTTCTGTTTTGTAAGTAAGTTCATTTGTACCATTTTCTCAGATTCCACATATAAACAATATCATATGATATTTTTCTGACTGAGTATCGTAATCTCTGGGTCCATCCTTGTTGTAACAAATGGCGTTATTTCATTCCTTTTTATGTCTGAGTAGCATCCGTTGCATATATGGACTATGTCTTCCTCATCCATTCCTCTGTCGATGGACATTTAGGTTGCTTCTGTGTCCTAGCTATTGTAAACCATGCTGCATTGAATATCGGGGTGCACGTTCCTTTTCAAATTACGGTTTTTTCCAGATATATTATGCGCAGGAATGGGACTAGTAGTCCTATCATTTTTTAAGGTTTTTAAGGAACCTCCGTACTGTTTCTTGATATTCCCACCAACAGTGTAGGAGGATTCCCTTTCTCCACACCCTCTCCAGCATTTATTGTTCGTAGATTTTTTGATGATGGTCATTCTGACCAATGTGAGGTTATTAGTTTTGACTTGCATTTCTCTGATACTTGCGCTTCCCTGGTGGCTCAGCTGGTAAAAAATCTGCCTGCAATGTGGGAGACCTGGGTTTGATCCCTGGGTTGGGAAGATCCCCTGAAGAAGGGAAAGGCTACCCACTCCAATATTCTGGCCTGGAGAATTCCATGGACTGTGTAATCCTTGGGGCTGCAAAGAGTCAGACATGACTGAGCAACTTTCATTTTTCTCTGATACTTAGTGATGTTAAACATCTTCTCATGTACTTTTTGACCATCTGTGTATCTTCCTGAGAGAAATGTCTATTTAGATCTTCTGCCCATTTTTTGATTGACTTGTTTGCTTTTTTATATTGAGCTGCATACGTTGTTTATATATTTTTGAGGTTAATCCCTTGTTAGTCACTTTCTTTGAAAATATTTTCTCTGATTCTGTGAGTTTTCTTTTCATTTTGTTTATGATTTCTTTTGCTGTGCAGAAGTTTTCAAGTTTAACTAGGTCCCATTTGTTTATATTTGTTTTTATTTTTATTACTCTAGAAGGTAAATCCAAAAAGGTACTGCTATGATTTATGTCAGAGAGTGTTTTACCTATGTTTTCCTCTGAGACTTTTATAGTATCTGGTCTTACACTTTGTCTTTAATCCACGTTGAGTTTATTTTTGTGTATGGTGTTAGAAAGTATTCTAATGTCGTTCTTTTACATGTAGCTGTCCAGTTTTCCCAGCACCACTTACTGAAGACACTATCTTTTCTCCATTTTATAGTCTTGCCTCCCTTGTCAGAGGTTAGGTGTGTGGATTTATCTCTTGGCTTTCTATCCTGTTCCTTTCCTGTTCCTTTGATCTCTATTTCTGTTTTTTTGTGCCAGTACCCTACTGTTTTGATGATTGTACTGTAGTCTGAAGTCAGGGAGCCTCATTCCTCCAGTTCCATTTTTCTTTCTCTGAGTGGTGTTCAGGTCTTTTGCATTTCCATACAAATTTAGAAAGTTTTTGTTCTAGTTCTGTGAAAAGTGCCATTGGTAGTTTGATATGTATTACATTGAATCTTTAGATTGCTTTGGATAGTATAATCATTTTGACAATATTGATTCCTCCAATCCAAGAACATGGTATGTCTCGCCATCTGTTTGTGTCATCTTTGATTTTTCTCATCAGCATCTTATAGTTTTCCAAGAACAAGTCTTTTGCCTCCATAGGTACCTTTATTCCTAGATATTTTATTCTTTTTGATACATTGGTAAATGGGATTGTTTGTTGAATTTCTCTTTCTGATCTTTCATTGTTAGCATAGAGAAATGCAAGGGATTTCTATGTATGAATTTTGTATCCTGCAACCTTATCAAATTCATGGGTGAGTTCTACTAGTTTTCTGGTAGCTTCTTTAGAATTGTCTGTTTATAGTATCATGTCATCTGCAAACAGTGACAGTTTTACTTCTTCTTTTCCAATTTGGATTTATTTATTTTCATTCTCTGATTGTCATAGACATTTCATGTCTCTGATTGTCAAAGCTATATTGAATAAAAGTTGCTAGAGTGGATGTCCTTGTCTTTTTTCTGATCTTATAGGAGATGTTTCAATGTTTTACTGTTGAGAATGATGTTTGCTGTGGGTTTGTCATATATGGCCTTTATTTTTTTGAGGTAGGTCCCCTCTAAGCCCACTTTCTAGAGAGTTTATATCATAGATGAGTACTGAATTTTGTTAAAAGCTTTTCCTATATTTATTGAGATGATCATATGATTTTTGTTCTTCAGTTTGTTAATGTCATATATCATATTGATTGATATTGAAGAATCCTTGCATCCCTGGGATAAATCCCACTTGGTCATGGTGTATGAGCCTTTTACTATGTTGGTGATTTTTTTAATTTTTAATTAATTGATTTTTATCCATTCTGACAAATTCTGCATTTAGAATGTTAACTTCCTTAATATATAATATAATTTTTATATGATTGTATTTTAGCCTAGCATTTTGCTATTTTCAACATGAACCCTTTGGTTTGGCTTTGTTGTTCCTCTGTTTCTAGGGATTATTTTAATAATATTGAAAATTCCATTTTATTTATTTCTCTTGGGTTTTTTCCCACACATGTCTTAATTTTTTTTTCATGGTTTTTCTAAGTCTTAAAATCCTTAACTTTTATTGTATTTTAATGTGTAACCTAGAGTTAATGTGTACCACTTCACGTAAAATGTACAAGCTTTGAAGTCATGTAATTCCATTCTCCTACTTCCAGTTTTATGCTACTGTTATATTTATGACATCCACTTACATAAAAATCTCAGAAGGTACTACTGCTATTTTTCCTTTATACAGGCACTTGTATTACAAACAAATTAAGAAGAAAAGGGCCCAAAAATCATGTTTTTCACATTTACATAGATATTCACCACTTCTGATACTTTTTATTCCTTTCTGGGGATTTGAGTTTCCATCTGGCATCATTTTGCTTTAGCCTGCAGAAGTTACTTTAGTGTTTTCTTATAGTGCTTATCTGATACTAACAAGTTCTCATAGTTTTCTCTTATCTGAAAATATCTATTTTGCCTTTATTCTTGAGGAATTAGTTTTGCTGCTTATATAATTCAGCTCTATTTTTAAAGCTCTTTAAAGATGTTTTAATATTTTCTGGCCTTAAATCAAAATTCTTATATATATATTATGTCATTCCTTGGCTTCTGATAGTCATGGACATATTATGACCTGATAGTCTTTTTCATATTTATTCTGGTTTATTGAGATTAAATTTATTCTGGCTTATTAAGCATCTTGAATATGCAAATTTCTTTCTTTTTTCAAATTCAGGAAATTTGGGACCACTATTTATTTACATATTTTTATATACCCTCTTTGTTCCTTCTTGTCCTTCTAGGGTTTCAATAACATGTACTTTAGACATTTTTTATATTATTAGCAAGCTTCTGAGACTCTGCTCATCTTATCTTTGTTCTTCACTTTGGATAATTTCTATTGCTCTATCCTAAGATTCACTAACTTTTACCTCTGTCATTTTCATTTTATAGTTATATCTGTCTAGTGAATATTTTATTGCAGATATTTTAATTTTGGTTGTAGAATATTAATTTTTATATATTTTTATTGTTCCCATATTTATGCTAAGATTTTTACTCATGCAAGCACATATTATTTTATATCGTTGAAGAGGGTTATCATAACTGTTAAATTTCATGTCTGCTAATTCTAAAATCTGGATCATCTTGAGACTCATCTTAGTTGATGGCCTGTTCCTTTGAGAATTGGCTACATTTTCCTGGCTCATATATATATTGACTATCCTGTACATTTTGAATGTTAAGCATGGAGACTCTGGATCCTATTATTTTTCTACAACATGTAGCTTCTTTTCTTTTACAAGACATTTAACTCGGTTGGAATTAGACTACAAAGTTTTCTTCTTGGGAAGCAGCGTCCATATCAGTTCAGCTCTTTTTGTTTGTTTTTAGTTGATCTTGGGTCTGTTCCACATGTGCATAGTTCAAGGGTGAACCAGAGATGTGGGAAGACAGAACCTAAGCATCCCCTCTCTGGCTCTTTCCCTTCTGGAATTACTCCTCTTTCTTTCTGTGGTGAGCATGATTTCCCCATTCTTAGTCCCTACCCATGCCACAGAAACAGAGTTTTTCTCACTAGCACCCCCACCGGCTGAACAGGTCTCTTGCAACAAAACCTCCTCCACTTCTGTACCTTATCACTTCAGTGTTAAAATTCTCTCCATTGATAGAGAAACTTGTTGACGCGTAACGCTTTTTATTCGTTTTGAGCTCGCCTAAGCTTCGATTTGCCAGCACTCCATTCCTCTATTACTCACACCTTTCCCTTTGTTTCTGAGCTGCCTCTCTCTCTGAGCACCTTCTTTAGTGCGCCTTTGTTATCCACATCCTACCATCTAAGTCCTAACTCAGACTCCACCATGAAACCATCATCCATTCTATTCCCAGGTAACATCGTCATCTTCAAGCAAGGTTTTCTTAGAATTCCAGTGGTTACATCACATATAGTGTCTTAGATCATTATTTACTTTTTGAATTAAAGATGGTTTTTTCCTCACAATTGGCTTAAACTCCATGGCCACAAGAAATATGTCTTAGGCAATTAGTTTTTACCCTCCATGATAATTAAGGGCAGATAGATCAAGATTAGATCTAGATTATGCTATGGATTTGCTATATATTTCTGACAAGTTACCTCTGTAACTTCAGCATCCTAATATTTTAAATATACTTAATAATACCTGATTTATGAGGCTATTTTAAGATAAAATTATTTCCCTAGCACAAACACTCTCCTATTCTTCTTTATAAGTGTTTTATAACTTCTTTTTCCTCAAACTCCCAACTCCTCCTTCCCCTTCTTCATTTTCAGCCAATGAATTTTTGCTTCTTATTTCACTAACAAAACTGTGAACTTAGTAGCAATCAGAAGGAAACTTTCACACATTTCCCAACTAATCTACCTCCCCACCTACATCTGTGCCCATTTTCTCTATTTTTCTTCTTGTTAAATGTCAATGCTCCTACCTAAGGCATTTCCTTTACTTTTGTATTTAATGTCTTATACTTGTCCTTTCTACTCAAGGACATTGTTTCTGCAATATCTTACTCTCTCCTAGGTCATCAGTTTTCCACCTCTACTCAGTCATCACCATCAACATACCACCATGCTATGACAACTCCCCTGCTTAAAACAAATCAGATTTCTCCTAACCTTATATACCTTCTATTGTTCTACCCCTATTAACAGTTTTCAAGACTTGTCTGGACTCACTCTTTCATTTCCTTACCACCCATTTTCTACTCAATCAGTGTAATCAGGCTCTTATATCTATCATTCAGTGAGAATATTTCTTGTTAAGAGCTCCATAGTGGCAAATCCCGTGCTAGTCATGGGTCTTCATTAACTTCCTTCACTGGTTTTCAGAACCCTATTCTCCCTTGGTTCTCCTCCTACTTCACTGGACACTCTTTCTCAGTGTCCCAGGATTCATTTCTTAGGACACTTCTCAGCACCCACTATATAGATGATCTCATATTATCCCATGGCTTTAAATGTTACCTACACATTGATGACTTGAAAATATATATCTCCAACCTAGATCTTGCCACCAGATTCCAGATTCTATTTGAATCAAATAGTTATTAGTTAGGCACTCAGTTCTCAAAAGGTCACCTCCACTTTGATAATTAAACCTACATAATTTTTACATATGTAATTAAACCAACATAATTAAACCTCAAGCCTACATATCCAAAACTGAGTTTCTGTCTTCATCTTCCAAGCCAGTTCTTTTGGTAGCCTTCTGCTCTCAGTGTTTAAGAACTCTGTATCTAATTGCTTGTGACAAATACTGCCTTCTGGTCCTTGACTTTACTTTCTGTCTTACCCCACATGTAGTACATCAGGAAATCCTTTGGGCTCTTCTGAGTATATCTGTAATCTGACTATTTGTCAGCTTCGGTTTCAGCAAGCTGTGGAAGATAGTGATGGACAGGGAATTCTGGCGTGCTGCAGACCATGGGGTTGCAAAGAGTCAGACACAACTGCCTGTCTGAACTGAACTGAACTGACCATTTGCTATTTCCATTGCTTACTGATCTAAACCATAATAATCTCTCAAGTGGCAGTATTATTTCAGTAACCTCCAAACCGTACTTCCTAATTCTATTCTTCACTCCAGCTACACTGGCCTCGTTTTTCTAAAAAATGCAAGATGCTTCTGTTTGGAGGCATTACACTGGCATTTTCCCTTCATGGAATTCTCTTCTGTTAGGTATCCCCATGGCTTTACCCATTTACTCCTAGTCTCTGTAAATGTCACCTTGTCCTAGAGGCTTTCCTGATCTTAATGTATAAAATAGCAACCATATAAACATTACCTAGTTCTGTTACCCCACTTTAGTTTGCTTCATAGCACTTATCACTGTCTGAACTATTGCATAGTTGTTTCACACACACACACACACACACACACACACACACACACACATGACAGGATTTTGTTTTGCTTTGTTTTTACAGCTAGTGAATGGGTAAAAAATACAAACTGAAATCTTATCACAGTACCTGGAGTATACAGTTCAGTTCAGTTACTCAGTCGTGTCCAACTCTTTGCGACCTCCTGAATCACAGCACGCCAGGCCTCCCTGTCCATCACCAACTCCCGGAGTTCACTCAGACTCACGTCCATCGAGTCAGTGATGCCATCCAGCCATCTCATCCTCTGACGTCCCCTTCTTCTCCTGCCCCCAATCCCTCCCAGCATCAGAGTCTTTTCCAATGAGTCAACTCTTCGCATGAGGTGGCCAAAGTACTGGAGTTTCAGCTTTAGCATCATTCCTTCCAAAGAAATCCCAGGGTTGATCTCCTTCAGAATGGACTGGTTGGATCTCCTTGCAGTCCAAGGGACTCTCAAGAGTCTTCTCCAACACCACAGTACAAAAGCGTCAATTCTTTGGCGCTCAGCCTTCTTCACAGTCCAACTCTCACATCCATACATGACCACAGGAAAAACCATAGCCTTGACTAGACGGACCTTAGTCAGCAAAGTAATGTCTCTGCTTTTGAATATGCTATCTAGGTTGCTCATAACTTTTCTTCCAAGGAGTAAGCGTCTTCTAATTTCATGGCTGCAGTCACCATCTGCAGTGATTTTGGAGGCCAAAAAAATAAAGTCTGACACTGTTTCCACTGTTTCCCCATCTATTTGCCATGAAGTGATGGGACCAGATGCCATGATCTTTGTTTTCTGAATGTTGAACTTGAAGCCAACTTTTTCACTCTCCTCTTTCACTTTCATCAAGAGGCTTTTTAGCTCCTCTTCACTTTCTGCCATAAGAGTGGTGTCATCTGCATATCTGACGTTATTGATATTTCTCCCGGCAACCTTGATTCCAGCTTGTGTTTCTTCCAGTCCAGCGTTTCTCATGATGTACTCTGCATAGAAGTTAAATAAGCAGGGTGACAATATACAGCCTTGACGTACTCCTTTTCCTATTTGGAACCAGTCTGTTGTTCCATGTCCAGTTCTAACTCTTGCTTCCTGACCTGCATACAGGTTTCTCAAGAGGCAGGTCAGGTGGTCTGGTATTCCCATCTCTTTCAGAATTTTCCACAGTTTATTGTGAACCTGGAATATAGTTAGCACTTAATAAATCACAAGTTTTATAATCAAGCACTGGATAAATATGTGTTGATTGAATGAATGAGTTTGTTCAAAAGTAGCAAAAAGAATTTATCTATATTGAGCTAAGATCAAAATCTTGATCTTGTGTCTTACCTCCTGATCACTTCACCAGGTTCTACATCCAGATGTTATGTGCCCAGGGTTCAGAAAGCCATTGCATCATGCTCATGAAGGATTCTGACTTGGGGTAAGATTATCCTAAAAAACACTTGCAAAGGTGTCAGCAACAGCTACCTGCTCACTTGACAGACAGAAAACCCTGAGCAAAGCCAAATTCACCCACAGAGGATCATTCCAGATACAGTCATTATAACAGATGGCTGGGTCAGGACCACATGGCTGCTCTGAACTTACATTAGAAGCATTTTTACTCCCCATGTTTTTCCAAGACCTACAAACAGCAAACAAGGTTGGATCATCTCAGTAGGTGACCTGGGTTTATGACCTATATTTAAAATGAACTGAAAATAATAATGAAAGGGACTAATGCCACATGAAGAAGTAGCTTCTGCATCTTCTCTGCAGATTCTGTAATCAAAATCTTTTGTTTTTCTTTTGGTGGGGGGGGGCGGCATGGGGCGGAAGCTACATTTCTTTGGTTAGCTTCCTTCAAACTAGAGAAGATGTCCAAAAGGCTTTTATGAGAACATTCATGAGGTCTCACACAGAATCCAAAGCATGGCTCCATGCAAACCTCAGGGAGGGCAGGGCCTGGGGCAGCCCAGCAGCCTCAGCAGTGGAGGTCCAGGACCCCCTCCACCAGTGTGCTGCCGTTTGAGGGACTCCCTGTCATTGCCAAGTTATGAAAGAATTTGATTGGCCTGGCTGATTTTGAGAATGCACTCAGGTCCAACCAGTTGTTCCAACCAAATGGCTAGACAGTGGTTCATATAGTAGAAACCTGAGGTGGGGGTTAGAGGGGTATAGTTTTCATAAGAGGAAGGATAATTGGAAAAACACCCTTGTAAGTGTCTAGAAGATCTAAGGGAGAGTACAGGGCAAATTTGGCACCCTGAATATGAACTGAACTGAACAACACAGTTATGGGCACCACACAGCATGAAGGAGAAAAATGCCTTGAGGACTCACTCATCCAATTCAACAATGAAAAAAATGTTGATTTCTCCCAGCAGCTCATTCAGACTTAAACACGCAACAGCTATGCACGCTCTATGTAGCATGTGTCATTCCAACTACGGTCAGGTGAGAAGAAATTGCATTATGAAGCCAAATAGATAACTTCCATTCTTGTTGTGTGGTCCTGGGCTTGTGTGTGCATGTGTGGTCAGTTGAATCTGACTCTTTGCAAACCCATGGGCTGTATAGTGCTAGGTTTCTCTGTCCACTGACTCTATGTCCCCAGTCCCTTGCTAGGCTTCTCCTCCTGACCCAGGGATTGAACCCACGTCTCTTGCATCTCCTGCATTGGAAGGCAGGTTATTTACCAACTGTGCCACCTGGGAAGCCCCTTGGGCTTATGACTTTATCTTTATTCATTTCAGGATCCTCATCTATATGGCAGGAAGAGTAGTATATCCCCACACAGGATAAGAATGAAGTGAGATAGTGGGGCAGGGCAGGAGTCGGGACAGACTTGAGTCTGAGAGATGAGGTCAAGGCTAGCCCTGCTGTCCATCAGCTGTGAGGCCCTGTGCAAGCTCACTTTCTCAGACCTGCATGCTCTGTGTCTCTAAAACAAAGACAAGTGTGCCCATCCTGGGCTTTGGCAGCATGAAATGAATTATACAAAGCACTGCATTGAGCCTAACAGTGTGAGGGCTTAACACTGTGCTTCTTAAAATCTGTTTTTAAGTAATGGTGCTTTGAAAAAATGTAAAATATCTACAGGTGTACACTGTGATTTTTTTTATATTATTAATGTCAGCACTACTATCATCAGTATCGCCACTGATTCAAGAAAGCACAGCAGAAATAAAGATAAATATAGTTTCAAAGGATGAGCTTATCCTTCCTTCTTCAGAAGGCTCTTCCTTGCTACCAAGTAAGGTAAAAATGCTTTGAGAGACAAGACCATTCATTCTCCAGTCTCTGTCCTTCCAACCTCATCTCTTGCACTTTCTCTCTCTCTTGCTTGTTCCTGCCACTTGCCCTGCTATACTTCATCACCCAGGCTATGAGCTGTCCCTAGACATATTCTGTAGTTAAAAACTCTATGTCTTCATTTTTGGTGCTTTCTTCTCTTGGAAAGGTCATTTAACCAGTCGCTGTCCATTGGAATTCTTCTCATTTATTTGGCTGTGCCGGTTCTTAGTTGTGACATGTGGGATCTAACTCCCTGACTAGGGATCGAACCCAGGCCTCCTGCATTGAGAGCATGGAGTCTTAGCCACTGGACCACCAGGGAAACCCTCCACTGAAGTTCTTATTTCTAGTTTCAATAAAACTTCCTAGTGGCCCTTATTACAGCTACTAGTCCTGTTACTTTTTGAGATATTTGTTCACTCTTTCAAATTTTGTTTGTCTGTCTACTATTTAGCCCTTATTTTATTTAGCTTTTCTGTGAAGTTGTTCGTGTGACCCAACACCACACCTTATTAAGGTTCCCTTTAGGGCAGGACTCTGTCATGATCATATTTGGGGTCCCTGTTGGCTAGCACAGTGACTGACATAAAATTGGGACGTTAGAGTTGTTAGAAGGGAGAGAGGGCAGGGAGGCAGGAAAAATGGCACTCCAATCTGCTCTCTGTGGACCTCCATCTGTGATCATGATAAGTATTAGCCCTGTATTGTAAGCAACTGAATTCTAAGCAACTGAAGTTCCTAGCTTTGCAAGAATATCCAGAAATGGAAAAATAAAGTCCTCTTCTAAGCCTGCATAGAGTTGTTACTTTTTCCGTGCTGTCAGACTATAGAATCTCAGAAAATCATAAGCCTTAAGGGACCTAAGAATAACAGTGTCTCCATATTATAGTGTCTGTGACCACCATGTCCAGACCAGCCTTTCATCAACTCCTACCTGCCATTTCTGGGTTTTCCTTGGCTTTCACTTTCTTGGACTTGACTACTGACTTCATGTCCCCAGTCCCTTGCTAGCCCAACCCAGTGTGATAATGGCTCATTCCAGGATTTGTTGCTGAGAAAAGAGAGGAACATAGACCAAAAGAATATTGCCAATGCAAGCAGTGAGGGAACCCACAAAGGTAGAAGGAGCACAGTCCATCAGCCCACCTGCTCCTCTAATACCAACTGCAAGTTTGGAGGTTCCCAAGACCACCTTCACTGGCAGGACTCAGAGTTCACTGAAAGCTGTTACATTCAAGGTTGTAGTTTACAGCAAGGAAAGGATACTGAGGAAAATCAGCCAAGGAATCCTGGGGCAGATTCCAGGGAAGTTCCAAATGCAGAGTTCCCATTGTGCTCTTCCCACGGAACTGTGGTCATCATTACTTTCCCAGTTTCGACATATGACAACATGCACAGAGTATTGCCCACCAGAGAAGCTCCCTCAAGCCTTATGTCCAGAGTTTTTACTGGGGCTCCATCCTGTAGATACAGCTGTCTGCCCACATGGCTGAGCTAGGCCCCTCTGGACACTGAGCTGACACTACATGACCCAAAGTGTCCACCCTAGATCATGTTGTTAGTCTCTCTGACATGACCCAACATCCCCAGGCAAACAGAAACACTCACACATGACATTCCGAGACCTTCAAGATTATTTCCCAGAAGCTGAGGACAAATAGCCGACCTCTTTGGGGCAAGGATAAATTCTGCACTCTGCAGAGCCCAGCATAGACACCCTTTCTGACTGTCATTACCCCCACTTCAGCATGCTGGGAAATGCATGAACTTCGAACCAGACAGGCCTGTGCTGGCTGACCACTTATCTTTGCATGACCTCACCAGTCACTCACATCTCTAAGCCTCAGTTTTCTGTTTTGGAAAATGGAGGTAAAAATGCCTGTGCCTCACAATATTTGAAAAGATTAGAATTGATGCTTTTAGGGAACTTAATATAGTTCTGATGTGTAGTAAGTACCCAACAAATGTAATAGCCTTTTCCTGTTCTTCAATTTTTTTTTCATCCTCCCCCTCCTCTTACTCTTTTTTTCTTCCTCTCTCTCCCTCCTTCCTTCCCTCTGTCCCTCTCCTTCTCCCTTATGCTCTCTCCTTTTCCACCCTTCCATCTTCTCTCAGGATATCAGAACGTCACTTCAACTTGCTGTGACTAAGGAAATGCCACCTCAAGGGACCCAGGTTTGCGCAGCAGCTTTGGTATACCCTGCTGATATCTGCTGATCAAAGCTAGCTGTCCTGGGCTGGAATAAATAGGACCTAACACATTGTAATGACTTAGCTCCATTCCAGATCTGGTGTAAACCGAAGATGAAAATGTGTTTTCTAAAAATACCGAGGCTGCTACAGATGTCTGGGCCTGTTTCACCTCTGGTTACACAACAGTCCTGCCTGGGCATCTCTACTGAGTTCACGTGCCAGGAAACTACCCTAAGGACAGCCCTGCCTCCTCACTAGTGTTAGCACCGCCCACCCACCACATAGAGAGATTAAAGCACCCAAGACGGACACTAAGCAAGTTATGAAGCAGGGTCTTAGCGAGACCAGAACTTGCATCATCTGAGTTAGGCATGTGTGACTCTCAATAGCTCTCCTGATGCTGCCTGGAATTGTTCCGTGGTTTTGAAAAAGCCAGACCCTCTCCCAAACTTCTGTTCTGTGACTGAGATCACACTTCCATGTACACTCTCCCCGCAGATACCTTCTCCTACAGAACTACCATCAGGAAGAAGAACGTCCTTGTTTAGGGCCTCCGTTTTCAGACTGCTGAAGATCTGAGTCACAGATCTTGCCAGTTTCTCTCCCTGCACCTCTCCCATGAACGTGGCATTGGGAATGGCCAGTGATAAGCTGCCTGCACATTTGCTCCCTGAGAATCCCGTGATCAGCCTATGACATAGCCCCAGAGATAGAGCTGCATACTATAAATGCTGCTGCGTTGACCTTATCTTTCCTGCCATGTTTAGAGAGAGAAAGTCACTTCCCTGAGTTCTCAGGCATTTTTAGTGAGCAAAGAGAGAGACTGTTGAGGGTAATCCATGAAGACTGAACTGCAGAGCATGAAAGCAAACATTTTGCTTTCTGTACCTGCAGGCTATGTTTATGCCTGACTCTTGTTTAGTGTCAAAGTCAGCTTCCCCTGTAAGTATTTCTTCCTTCCTCATCTTGTCTGAAATCATTCCTCCTATTCTTCCTCTTCTACATCAAGCATCACTGTCCTTTTCAATCTTGATTTCTTTTGAATGATCAAGTTAGAGGAATAGGTCCTCTTCCTTCATTCATTAACTCAATATTTACTAAGTGCCTCTTACATACAAAGAACTCTTCCAGGCAATCTAAAAAATGAAATGGACAGAACAGGCAAAAATCCCTGCCTTCATGTAGTTTATATTTTTGTAGTGGGGAACAAGCCATAAGTGAATACAAATTAGTAAAAACATGTTGTAT